>NC_092090.1:27347201-27589701 GCF_045679555.1 Salvelinus alpinus
AAATATTAAAATAAATAAAAACAACAGAGCAAATTACTTGTGGTTATACTCTGGACTGAACTGGAGGCGTAGTGTATTTGCAAGTTGACTGGTGTTTTATCCTTCTTACAGAGAGATGACTGGACTGGAGAACACATTAGCATAAGCATTGTGTCCCGGAGAACAGAGGCTATGCTGTGATTACTGAGCGCATAGTTGAACTGTAAAATTGCTTGTCAGCAGCTGATATGTTTCTGGCAAATGTCTGCTCTTGATTGAATTAGTTTTTGGTGTTTCTGTGAGGAGGAGGGAGGAGGAACACGGCCAAGATGCTTACCTGCTGTCAAGTGGGGACTGATACTGATGGCTTTGGATTGTATTGTGTAACCTAAGTAGCCTATATTCTGCTCATTCTGTGTCTCGTCCATCACAGAGTAGACATTGTTTTTTTTACATAGCCAATCACTTATTGTGAGGTCATTTCATTTTGATTTATTCATGAGAGTCAACTTTGGAATTGAATAGTCTAATGTGCAGATGGAAAAGGAAGATTCTAGACCCTTTGTATTAAATTTAGTATGGAATTTTGCAGTCCAGGACTTAAGCAGAAAAAAAATACTTGATTTATTCTTAGAAAATTATGTATTTTCTCTCTGTTCATGCTCTTGTGAATCTGGACTGTATGTTGACCAAACCAGCACAACAGTCCAAGCTGACTATACCAAACAGTTGTCTTATTTTATCTCCACATTTATGAGCATCATCATATGACACTTTAAACAGGTCAACATTCACAAGGCCGCAGAGTCAGACGGATTACCAGGACGTGTACTCCGAGGATGCGGTGACCAACTGGCAAATGTCTTCACTGACATTTTCAACCTCTCCCTGTCTGAGTCTGTAATACCAACATGTTTCAAGCAGACCACCATAGTCCCTGTGCCCAAGAACACAAATGTAACCTGCCTAAATGACTACCAACCCGTAGCACTCACGTCTGTAGCCATGAAATGCTTTGAAAGGCTGGTCATGGCTCACATAAACACCATTATCCCAGAAACCCTAGACCCACTCCAATTTGCATACCGCACTAACAGATCCACAGATGATGCAATCTCTGTTGTACTCCACACTGCCCTTTCACACCTGGACAAAAGGAACACATATATGAGAATGCTATTCATTGACTACAGCTCAGCGTTCAACACCATAGTGCCCTCAAAGCTCATCACTAAGCTAAGGACCCTGGGACTAAACACCTCCCTCTGCTACTGGATCCTGGACTTCCTGACGGGCCGTCCCCAGGTGGTAAGGTTAGGTAGCAACACATCCGCCACACTGATCCTCAACACGGGGGCCCCTCAGGGGTGCGTGCTCAGCCCCCTCCTGTACTCCCTGTTCACTCATGACTGCACGGCCAGGCACAACTCCAACACCATCATTAACCTGTTTAGGCCAGGGGTGCCGCTAGCGGCACTCCTCCCACATTCCATTGAAAAGGCAGAGCGGCAAATTCAAAAAAAAAATTCTTTGAAATATTTAACTTTCACACATTAACAAGTCCAATACAGCATTTGAAAGATAAACATCTTGTCAATCCAGCCAACATGTCCGATTTTTTAAATGTTTTACAGAGAAAACACCACATATATTTATGTTAGGTCACCACCAAATAAAAAAAGACAGACAGACATTTTTCACAGCACAAGTAGGCTGCAGGTAGCATGCACAAGCCAACCTAACTAACCTAGAACCAACCTAAATAACCTAGAAAAAACTACCTCAGATGACAGTCCTATAACATGTTACACAATAAATCTATGTTTTGTTCAAAAAAATTGCATATTTTAGCTATAAATCAGTTTTACATTACTGCTACCATCATAGCTACAGTCAGAAATCGCACGGGAGTAGCCAGAGAAAATACAGACACCAACGTCAACTACCTAATTACTCATCATAAAACATTTCAGACAAATATATGGTGGATAGCTAATGAAAGACAAATATCTTGTGAATACAGACAATATTTCCGATTGTTGAAGTGTTTTACAGCGAAAACACAATATATCGTTATATTAGCTTACTACAATAGCTAGCACACAGCAGCATTGATTCTAGTCAAACGGTAGCGTTAGCACAGTTCGACAGATATATGAAAAAGCATCCCAAATTGGGTCCTTATCTTTGTTGATCTTCCATCAGAATGTTCTCCAAGGGGTCCTTTGTTCAGAAACGTCTTTATTTCGATCCAGAACGAACAATTTCCCTCTTGAATTAGCAAGCACACTTGCCGTGCGATGCTAACCTCTCATTCTTGAACCAATTCTTGCGTCGCATCACGTCTAAAGTCCAGAATAAATTTCAATAATATAATTAAACTATATTGAAAAAACATACTTTAGGATGATATTGTGACATGTATCAAAGAAAATCGAAGCCAGAGATCATATTCACCTTTAAAAAGGTTCTTCCATGAGCCGAGTACAGATCCAACTTCGCGCCTTCCAAAAAAAATTAAAGTGCGCACTTCTCACTCCAAGATGTTGTATACAACCCCTGAACGAGATAATCAACTGATTTCTGCTCTGACTTCCGCATGACACCCAGGGGAAGGTGTATGACGTGTTTCTACAGTCATAAGTGACATGCCCTTTTATAGACAAGGTCTTAAAGAGAGACTTCGCATTTGGAAATCTCACTTCCGGATAGGAAAATGTCTGTAAAAAGAGTTCTGTTTCACTTAGAGAAATAATTCAAACGCTTTTAGAAACTAGAGACTGTTTTCTATCCAATAGTAATAATAATATGCATATTGTACGAGCAAGAATTGAGTACGAGGCCGTTTAAATATCATACGATTTTCTCCAAAAGTGAAAACAGCACCCCCTTGTCCTCAACAGGTTAAGTTTGCTGATGACAGAACAGTGGTAGGCCTGATCACCGACAACAATGAGATAGCCTTTAGGGAGGTAAGAGACCTGACCATGTGGTGCAAGGACAACAACCTCTCCCTTAACGTGATCAAGACAAAGGAGATGATTATGGACTACAGGAAAAGGAGGACCGAGCACGCCCCCATTCTCATCGACTGGTCTGTAGTGGAGCAGGTTGAGAGCTTCAAATTCCTTGGCGTCCACATCACCAACAAACTAATATGGTCCAAGCACACCAAGACAGTTGTGAAGAGGGCACAACAAAACCTAATCCACCTCAGGAGACTGAAAATATTTGGCATGGGTCCTCAGATCCTCAAAAGGTTATACAGCTGCACCATCGAGAGCATCCTGATGGGTTGCATCGCTGCCTGGTATGGCAACTGCTCGGCCCCCGACCGCACGGCCCAGTACATCACTGGGGCCAAGCTTCATGCCAACCAGGAACCTCTATACCAGGCGGTGTCAGAGAAAGGCCCTAAAAATTGTCAAAGACTCCAGCCACCCTAGTCATAGACTGTTCTCTCTGGTACAACACGGCAAGTGGTACCGGAGCGCCAAGTCTAGGTCCAAGAGGCTTCTAAACAGATTCTACCCCCAAGCCATAAGACTCCTGAACAGCTAATCAAATGGCTACCCAGACTATTTGCATTACCCCCCTCCCCACCCTCTTCTACGCTGCCGCTACTCTCTGTTATTATCTATGCATAGTCACTTTAATATCTCTACCTACATGTACATATTACCTCAATTACCTCGACACCGGTGCCCACGCACATTGACTCTGTACCGGTACCCCCTGTATATAGCCTCGCTATTGTTATTTACTGCTGCTCTTGAATTATTTGTTATTCCTATCTCTTACTTATTTATTTTTGTAGGTATTTTCTTAAAACTGCGTTGTTGGTTAAGGGCTAGTAAGTAAGCACTGTAAGGTTGTTCGGCACATGTGACAAATAACATTTGATTTGATCCATTTGGTTCCTACCTCATACTGGAGGTTAGATGGGGTCATACTGGTGTAATATTGTGTTTGGTATAATAGCTGCTAACAGCTTATTTCCCACCTGACATATTTTCATACAAATATTCTTGAACTACGGTTATAAGATCCTGGCAGGTTGGAAATCTAGTTTTGAAATGACACAATATTATCAGTCATACAATGGCTTTACAAGGGTTATCAAATGTACCTGCTTGTGGATAGACTATTGGCAGAATATCAGTTTGGAAATATATATGCATGCAGGAAAATGTGAAGAAAAGATCCTAATACAAGTTACTGGGTGGAAAGTCTTTCCAAATAAAAACAAACCGATGAACTACTATGGTATTTACAGTACATGGAGAAAGCAAATGCATCTCAGCAAATGAAGATGTAAAGAGCCACCATCTCCCCTCCTCTTCCAGCTCTCACAAGAGCTCATCATAGCACTATAATGTGAGAGAAGACTGCCAATTGCAAAGGATTGGGTATTCTTTCCCTTCTCAAAACACAGAGAGAAATTAAATTAATCTCTTCATCTGATTCACTGTGAGGAAAGCTTAATGCTTTTCTGTCTCTCTGAGTGTTTTCCCAGACAGTACAGCATTTAGTCTTTTCACGGCAGGATCAGGATCATGTAAGCTCTTTAATTCTCTCTTCTCTGAAACATTTATTTAAGAAAGAAATGTTCTGCTAGTGCAGATAGAGAGGAAGTGGCTGGGAGTGAAAACACTAGGTAGATGGCCGGTCAGTCAGTGTGTTTTCTCTGCCGTTTCTGTCTCTCTCACACCGTCGAGGCTCGTGTTACACAGAGCTCCTTTGGCCATGGATCCACTCTGTTAATAAAAGCCTTCTATCCCAAGGATATTTTAAAGCTCTACTCTACTCTACTGCTGCTTGTTCCCCTCTGCCAGATAGAGCCTATAGGAGATAGAGAGAGTGAGAGAGAGATTGGGAGAGGGAAAGAGAGACATCACTTGTTTTTCAAACATGCTGAGCTTGGAGCTTGAATGTGCAGGGCTGTCTAATGCTTAGTAACAGGTTTGCCTGGCCTGTTGCTGCTGTGCTCTTATGTTCCTACAGATTTTTCACCCCCAGTTCCCTGGTTCCTGTAAGAACACCCCATGATAACATTTCTGTAACATTTACTCTGTCATGTTCAGGTGATAATACCCCAGACAATCTTAGTTCCACCAGTGGCAGATTTCACTGCTGCCAAAAAGCTTCCTGTGTAACATATAGTGGTTTGGTTTTGTCCTAACGAGGGCTGTAGCAGGCAGAGTTTGTTCATCCATCCTGCTCATCTCATCATTTTAATTACAGAGCGCTCATTGTCTGCTCTGACCCATTTTAGTGCAGGCTCTGCCGTCAGCTGCACAGTCCTTCCAATCACACTTAATTTCATCTGGCATTTGACTCAATCAGAGCCGGCCGTGAAACATGAACATTAAACGCCGGCGTTCCACCAAATGAATTGGGAGCAACAATATAACAATAACAAGATCCGATCGTGTTGCTACTCCCTGTCCACTGAGGATGTGGCCAAGCGACTGCCACGGTAGGGTAGAGCTCTTAATGGTCAAGATTGATACTGGTGGCTGGGGACTATTTCCAATGGTGTTGGTGAGAGACTAGGATGTGTCCCAAATGGCACCCTATTCATTTTATAGTGCACTGCTCTTGACCAGGGTCCAAAAGTAGTGCACTACATAGGGCATAGGGTGCCATTTAGGATACAACCTAGTTCTCAGAGGAGAGTTGGACTTGTACCAAATGTGCCCTGGAACTGGAAGCACAATAAAACACACCTTGTTACGTTCCTGACCTGTTTTCTCTTGTTTTGTATTTATTTAGTATGGTCAGGGCGTGAGTTGGGTGGGTTGTCTATGTGTTGTTTTCTATGTTGGGGTTTTGTGCGTTCGGCCTGGTATGATTCTCAATCAGAGACAGCTGTCAATCGTTGTCCCTGATTGAGAATCATACTTAGGCAGCCGGGGTTCACGTGTGTTTTGTGGGTGTTTGTATTTCGTGTCAGTGTTCGTGCCACTCGGGACTGTTGTTCGGTTAGATTATCTTTTGTTATTTTATTTTGTGTAGTGTTCAGTTTATTGTGAATAAAACATGGACACTTTCCACTCTGCGTTTTGGTCCGATCCCTACACCTCCTCTTCTGACGAAGTGGAGGAAATCTGCCGTTACACACCTCATGGAAATGGGGCAGTCTTCCTTAAGAGTTTCACAATACTAATTAATGGCCTTTCCTTATTGCAGTGTTTTCACTGAAACTAAATTACTGGAACTCAGGCCAGCATCAATTGTTGTTGGTTGTTTTCCTATTGTCTCACCTTAGAGCGTGGTGCTTGTGTTATTGAGGTATAAATTCACCATGTGTTGGGAGCACACACCACAGAGGCGGTAGTTTACAGATCTTAATTTGACCTGTATTGTCACAGCAAAATAATCCTGTGCAACAGGATTTTAATGTTTAGTCCATAATGTTACTTGATCGGTGGTTAGGCTATTAGCTGGTCAAAATGAGGCTACATGAAAAGTGGAATACTGTTAATATAACCACGTGTTAGTGCTGGTTTTCAGTGAATTTGTGTATATCACGAAGCTCATCTGCATTTTCTTCGGCACAGAAAAATATTCAGCATCAAAAGAGTGATGAAATTAAGATCCTACATCTGTATGTTGCAGGTAGTAATTGCATTGGGAAACGGTTGGATGTTGATGACATTAATGAATAACTAAACACTGACAACCAACACACTCAAATCTACCTGCATGCTCTGGGAAGACATAGCCTACCTCCGCATCAGTTCTTGCCATTAGAAAGCCCACAATAACAACAAAATGATGTATTCACCTTCTTAGATCCTTATGTTCTCTCTCAATTTCCCACAATGTTCAGAGTTCTCTTGGTTCCAGAGCTATTGTTTGTTCACCCCCTAACGTCTCACTCACCAGAAATAACCCAGGGGGGTTAGGAACAGAGGTAGCACTACACAAAACCCTCCTATCTCTCCCCACATCAACACAATGTTGCCTGTGTTTCAATAGAGAGAGATATCTCTGAGGCTTCAATTTGTAATCTAAAAGAAGAAGGGGACAGTGTAACACTTCACAGATAAGCCCAGGCTGCGTTGAGGTTAATTACTAGCCGAGTGCTGCTCAGAATGCCAGATGTGTGTGTGTGTGTGTGTCCGTGTCTGTGTGTGCTTCTCAGAATGCCTGATGTACCCTGGCCATGTCAGGTCTGAAAGTACAGAAGGGGGAAGGGAGGACCGCTCCTTATTGACAGAGGTTTCAGTTGAGGTTATCTGCAACACTCTGTGGTGTGTGTGTGTGTGTGTGTGTGTGTGTGTGTGTGTGTGTGTGTGTGTGTGTGTGTGTGTGTGTGTGTGTGTGTGTGTGTGTGTGTGTGTGTGTGTGTGTGTGTGTGTGTGTGTGTGTGTGTGAACCCCCGTGCTCAGATGCAGTTCAGTGGGACAGCTCCAGGTAAAGGGGTCTACAAACGGGTTGTGTTGAATGTATCAAAGCACCTGCTTTGCCAACTGCTAGTGTGGCTTCCCTTCTCATTGGTGCATTACACTGTTAACATTGCTGCTGATTCTACACGCTCTCTCTCCAAGGCATAGGCTAATTAATGGATACCATTCGTAGTTGATTAGCCGCAGTTCTTTCGGTAATTACATTCGCATACTAACCACTCACAAGAATACGAGGGGAGAAAAAAACTAAGGAGTGGAAAATAAATTAATGCACTTCTCATCTCGCTCTGATCTTAATTTGTTTCCACTATTGTTTGGCTTCCGCTTAAGATAAGAAACCATTTTTTCTCTCCCGCTATATTTGAGTTGTTCCACCTTCATAATGTTTCACTAGAATGACTTTGAAATAAATACACAAAAGGAGATTATTCCAGTGCTTTGTGCCAATGGAGAAAGTGTCTCACAGAGGGAGGACTCATGAAGACACAAACTTCTTCCCCTCTTCCTCCCTGCCCGGTGTAGGCTGGGGTTTGTGCTGCTGCTCTAGCCTGGTCACAGAGAGGTGCATTGTGCTCTAGGGCCCAGCTGCTAGTGCATAATTCTTCATTCTGTCTCCCATTGTTCCTACCTGTCAACACGCTTGTGTATCCGAAGAAAGGAAGTGGCAGCCATTTTGCTAGGAGGGCTGTGTGCGTGGGTTTAGGGGGCTCGTCATGAACACAAAACACAGCGCTGTTGCTATTTCTTAACTAAACTAAAGGACATATTTTTTGATAGCTCATCTAGCTACACTTACCCCTTACCCCCTCCACTCATGCTTGCCTTTCACCAATCCAAAAAACCACAACCGCTCCATGTCCTATTGGTACTCTCCCACCATCTTTTTTTAGTTCCTTGGCAGCATCCTCCTCCCTTGGGTTACTTGAAGTTAATAACCTGCCAGAGCATCTTGATACTTTGCTTTGTGATGCAAACCCATGCTTAATTACCATCCCATAAGGCATGAATAGCCAGCCCAGATTTTCATTACCTTGCAGTGAATTGGCTACAGCCTCTCGAAATACATATTTCTACTATGTGACAATAGAGCAATGTCACCCAAGCAGAAACAACTAGGACTAAACTCAACACGTGAACGTGAAAAACATAAACTCAAGTGACACTAATTGAATGGATCTGTGAAAGGAAATATCTCTGTGACACTGATTTGACATCATCTTGGTACGAGGCCAGAGGTATAATGATGATCTGTTCTCTTCTCTTGCAGTTTGCCAACAACAACAACTACATGAACATGGCAGATGTCGCTGGTGGTGGTGATGTAAGTATCCCTTCTCCACTTTCCTCAACTATCCCATCTCCACTTTCCTCAACTATCCCTTCTCCACTTTCCTCAACTATCCCTTCTCCACGTTCTGATCGCTTCTCCACGTTCTGATCTCTTCTCCACGTTCTGATCTCTTCTCCACGCTCTGATCCCTTCTCCACGCTCTGATCCCTTCTCCACGCTCTGATCCCTTCTCCACTTTCCTCAACTATCCCTTCTCCACGTTCTGATCTCTTCTCCACGTTCTGATCTCTTCTCCACGTTCTGATCTCTTCTCCACGTTCTGATCCCTTCTCCACGTTCTGATCTCTTTTCCACGCTCTGATCCCTTCTCCACGCTCTGATCCCTTCTCCACTTTCCTCAACTATCCCTTCTCCACATTCTGGTCTCTTCTCCACGTTCTGATCTCTTCTCCACGTTCTGATCCCTTCTCCACGCTCTGATCCCTTCTCCACGCTCTGATCCCTTCTCCACGTTCTGATCTCTTCTCCACGTTCTGATCCCTTCTCCACGTTCTGATCCCTTCTCCACACTCTGATCTCTTCTCCACGCTCTGATCCCTTCTCCACGTTCTGATCCCTTCTCCACGTTCTGATCCCTTCTCCACGTTCTGATCTCTTCTCCACGTTCTGATCCCTTCTCCACGCTCTGATCCCTTCTCCACGCTCTGATCCCTTCTCCACGCTCTGATCTCTTCTCCACGTTCTGATTGCTTCCCCACGTTCTGATCTCTTCTCCACATTCTGATCGCTTCTCCACGCTCTGATCCCTTCTCCACGCTCTGATCCCTTCTCCACGCTCTGATCCCTTCTCCACGCTCTGATCCCTTCTCCACGTTCTGATCCCTTCTCCACGCTCTGATCCCTTCTCCACGCTCTGATCCCTTCTCCACGCTCTGATCTCTTCTCCATGTTCTGATCGCTTCCCCACGTTCTGATCTCTTCTCCACATTCTGATCGCTTCTCCACGCTCTGATCCCTTCTCCACGCTCTGATCCCTTCTCCACGTTCTGATCCCTTCTCCACGCTCTGATCCCTTCTCCCCGCTCTGATCCCTTCTCCACGTTCTGATCCCTTCTCCACGCTCTGATCCCTTCTCCACGCTCTGATCCCTTCTCTACGTTCTGATCATGTCAAGGCCAATAATGGAGATGTAGGGAAGTCAATGAATCAGATGTCAAAGATAACAGCTACTATTTGTCCGACAGTGGACCGGCATACAAGCTATAGTAAATTATAGACTACAATTGTTTTTAACATCGAGTAAGGCTTTGTTGTATTGCTGTTAAATTGCTTCATACTGAAGCAAGACCCTGCATAGATTGATAGTAAGATTAGTCAAGTTCAATATAGAGCCCTCTCTTCTGAAAGCCTTGTGATGTGTCTAGCTTGACAGGACTCAGCAAGCCAAGGTGAGGTGTCAGAAAGTTAGGGATGTAAACACCTGTTTTCCCTCGTGTTCCAAGACATGATCAAGGAGCCTGAGGAGAAACACGTGCCATCACTCACAAAACCACTCTCTGTCTTGCCTGGCAGTTCCAATGCCTTGAATGTCATGTGGCATGACTTTAGAAGTGTCTGAATGATCTGTGTATGTTAGGGTAAGGACACATAGAGAAGGTTTGGGACTACTTCTGATGAGCTGCCGAACTCACATTTCATGTCCCTCTGAGCGTTGGTGACAGGATTCAACAGTGTGCTAAATATATCAGTGTAGTCGACCTCCACCCTCTCTCCTGCCCTGTCATTAGGGAGAAGTGCACCAAAAATACCCATCATCCATCCACAATAGTTCAAAACAGGGCAACCTCATACTGTTTAGTGTACCAGGGTGCTTTCTAAAGAGAGACTGATCTAGCCTGCTCTCTCAACCATGTACCAAGCAACCACAGTATTGCCATAGAGAAGAGGAAAACAGATGCCTTTGTAATGTTACACATCACATCTCTCTCCATGGTTGAGAAAGCTATAGTTTCTTAACTCATTAGCTCAATGGTGATGCTACTCAGTCAAGCAGTTACAGTACAGCAGGGACTGCACAGACTGACCCAACTACAAAGCTTTAATTAATAGAGTCTTATAGGGAGATGTTTCATTTGCCAACACATTTTCTCAAACTGGGTGCATCCATCCTCCATGTCCAGGGGCTGCTGAGGCCAAAGAAATATAATTACTAGAACCTGCATCCTCATGCAACTCAATGTGCCATGGTCAAAGGGGCTTTTCTAGTTACTCTCTTTAGTTACTCTAGTTACTCTACTTCTATGGCTGAGGCCCTCTGTGGTGAGGCGAGTGGAGGCCACACCATCACAAGCTGTTCAGAGATCGTTCAGCCCAAGCTGTGAAAGCCCAGTGTGGCTGGACTGGCTGGGTGGGGGCTGGTGGTAGGGGGAAGGCAGGAGAGTTGAATAGAACAGCCAAGCAGCTCATTTGCATTTGATCAAAAGGAGCAACTGTTTCCAGTGTTACAGCGCAGATGGCATTGTACTTCAGCCCACATGTTGTGTGTGTGTGTGTGTGTGTGTGTGTGTGTGTGTGTGTGTGTGTGTGTGTGTGTGTGTGTGTGTGTGTGTGTGTGTGTGTGTGTGTGTGTGTGTGTGTGTGTGTGTGTGTGTGTGTGTGTGTGTGTGTGTGTGTGTGTGTGTTTAGAGATATAGAAAAATATGTCTGAGTGTAACCACAGACAGAGCACAGATTATTATTTTTTTCTAATGAAAAAAGGATTGGAGTGTGTGAAGTATTGTTTCTTGTAACCTGAACTGAGGAGAAATTTAAGTGACTTTCCACTTTGAGTTGTGTAATTTCACACTAAAATGAGATTTCTCTCTACTGTAACGCTGTATTAATCAAGTTAATGTGACAGGCCTTGGCTCCGGGTGCACTGGAAGGGAAGGCTTCTGTACCAGCACCAGCCAAAATGGATCTGGCTCCATGATGAATGAGTGACTTTGACAGCAGCTAAATATATACAACTGCATTCTGCATAGACAATTGAGGATAACGGTAATTGTATAAAAAAAAACATCCAGTTCTCTTGCAACTCTTGTATAATACAGAACACTGAGTCATCTCTACACAAACACTACTGGCTATTTACTCACTGGTATACTCAAACTCAGAGGACATCTTTAAATTAGCCAATATGCTTATTCAAATAGATAAAACAATATTAAATACTTAGATGACTAGTGTATCAAAATCAACCAATATGCTTATCCAATAGATAAAATAACGTTGGATATGTAGATGGCTGGTGTATCAAAATCAACCAAAACGTCATATGCAAAAGATAAAATAACATTGGCTATTTACTGTAGATGGCTGGTGTGTTATTACCTTCTGCACTTACAGAATGAGATAAGATGACCTTGGTGTGCTCCTGTTAAAACACCCATCCTAACAGGGAGAATTGACTGCTCTCCTTAGAGAGTATACTGTACACCGAGATTCAATTCCCCTCAGCGGTGGATATCACTTCTCCCTTCCAATCAAATTAGACAGGAGTAATGATCTATGTAGAAATGGATTCGAGAAATTCGTAGAAATGGATTCGAGATGGTTACAAATTTGAAATGTTGATTACGGGCCCACTGTGATGTTATCATTTGAGTAGCTTTATGCTCCTCTGCCTCTCTAGATGTTGGAAACTGGAGTCTCAATCCTGGCTCTATTGATCCCGGGGCCTATTATATTCAGTAATTGCATGGCTCTGCCTTTAACAAGTCTTGGTTATTGCATCAGTGAATTGGATTACAGAAGTTTATTGAAAGGCTGGCGATATTGCCTCAAAAGCTTTTTCTTGCTGCTGTCTTCGATATTGGGAGTGAGAACACCATACATGTTCTAGGTAGAAGGAATATGAGAGAGAGTGGAGTCCTCGATGGTTCACAGAAACACATCAGATCAGAAGCATGTGAAACTCAACCATTAATCGTCTCATGCTTTTCCTGAACATTTCCATAATCCTTGCCTGTTAGCTCCAATAGTCAACACTTTAGCAGTGAGCCAATGTGTTTGTCATAAACCTAATGGCCTTTTCACCATGCACGTAATGCTGCCTGTGAATTAACAACACATTACATCATACAACACTGGGGCTCTGTGGCTGCCTGGGAGATTCCCTATACATCTGCCCAGACATGCTGAATTGATCTGGTCTGGGCTCAGCTCCCTCTTACAAGCCCTGCTCTGCCCCGTATGCCATCGGACCCACGCCTGCCCATGGAACGACCCGTCACACATGCACGCACACACACACACACACACACACACACACACACACACACACACACACACACACACACACACACACACACACACACACACACACACACACACACACACACACACACACACACACACACACACACACACACACAGTGACCGACATGGACACACACACACAAACATGAAGCCAGCATCTGGTTTGCTTGGCACTTGGCTGTGCTGAGCTTTCATAACAATTTAAATGGATAACCAGGCTGCTGATGTGAAGGAAGTGGATTGTGCGTCTCTTAGTCTGAGATCAGAGCGACTCTAAACTGCTCCTGGTGCAGAATTAGCCAGGCTTTATGTGAAGTGACACCAGTCAGTAATGCTGCAATGCTGTAACAGTGTGTTACTCTCTGGGCTCCACCAGCCATCCAGGCAGGCAGGCAGGCAGACAGGCACTTCTAGTCTGGCACCTCTCCCCCCTGAGGATTTAAAAAAAAATATATATATATCACCTTTATTTAACCAGGTAGGCTAGTTGAGAACAAGTTCTCATCTGCAACTGCGACCTGGCCAAGATAAAGCAAAGCAGTTCGACACATACAACAACACAGAGTTACACATGGAATAAACAAACATACAATCAATAATACAGTGCAAAAATCTATATACAGCATGTGCAAATGAGGTAGGATAAGAGAGGTAAGGCAATAAATAGGCCGTGGTGGCGAAGTAATTACAATATAGCAATTAACACTGGAATGGTAGAATGTGCAGAAGATGAATGTGCAAGTAGAGATACTGGGGTGCAAAGGAGCAAGATAAGTAAATAAATACAGTATGGGGATGAGGTAGATTGGATGGCCTATTTACAGATGAGCTATGTACTGGTGCAGTGATCTGTGAGCTGCTCTGACAGCTGGTGCTTAAAGCTAGTGAGGGAGGTAAGAGTCTCCAGCTTTAGTGATTTTTGCAGTTCGTTCCAGTCATTGGCAGCAGAGAACTGGAAGGAGAGGCGGCCGAAGGAAGAATTGGCTTTGGGGGTGACCAGTGAGATATACCTGCTGGAGCGCGTGCTATGGGTGGGTGCTGCTGTGGTGACCAGTGAGCTGAGATAAGGCGTGGCTTTACCTAGCAGAGACTTGTAGATGACCTGGAGCCAGTGGGTTTGGCGACGAGTATGAAGCGAGGGCCAGCCAACGAGAGCGTACAGGTCGCAGTGGTGGGTAGTATATGGGGCTTTGGTGACAAAACGAATGGCACTGTGATAGACTGCATCCAATTTGTTGAGTAGAGTGTTGGAGGCTATTTTGTAAATGACATCGCCGAAGTCAAGGATCGGTAGTATAGTCAGTTTTACGAGGGTATGTTTGGCAGCATGAGTGAAGGATGCTTTGTTGCAGAATAGGAAGCCGATTCTAGATTTAATTTTGGATTGGAGATGTTTAATGTTAGTCTGGAAGGAGAGTTTACAGTCTAACCAGACACCTAGGTATTTGTAGTTGTCCACATATTCTAAGTCAGAACCGTCCAAAGTAGTGATGCTGGACGGGCGGGCAGGTGCGGGCAGAGGTTGGTTGAAGAGCATGCATTTAGTTTTACTTGCATTCATGAGCAGTTGGAGGCCACGGAAGGAGAGTTGTATGGCATTGAAGCTCATCTGGAGGTTAGTCAACACAGTGTCCAAAGAAGGGCCAGACGTATACAGAATGGTGTTGTCTGCGTAGAGGTGGATCAAAGAATCACCAGCAGCAAGAGCGACATCATTGATGTATACAGAGAAGAGAGTCGGCCCAAGAATTGAACCCTGTGGCACCTCCACAGAGACTGCCAGAGGTCCGGACAACAGGCCCTCCGATTTGACATACTGAACTCTATCAGAGAAGTAGTTGGTGAACCAGGTGAGGCAATCATTTGAGAAACCAAGGCTGTTGAGTCTGCCAATAAGAATGTTGTGATTGACAGAGTCGAAAGCCTTAGCCAGGTTGATGAATACGGCTGCACAGTATTGTCTCTTATTGATGGCGGTTATGATATTGTTTAGGACCTTGAGCGTGACTGAGGTGCACCCATGACCAGCTCTGAAACCAGATTGCATAGCAGAGAAGGTACGGTGGGATTCAAAATGGTTGGTAATCTGTTAGTTAACTTGGCTTTTGAAGACCTTAGAAAGGCAGGGTAGAATAGATATAGGTCTGTAGCAGTTTGGGTCTAGAGTGTCTCCCCCTTTGAAGAGGGGGATGACCGCAGCAGCTTTCCAATCTATGGGAATCTCAGACGATACGAAAGAGAGGTTGAACAGGCTAGTAATAGGAGTTGCAACAATTTCGGCAGATAATTTTAGAAAGAGAGGGTCCAGATTGTCTAGCCCGGCTGATTTGTAGGGGTCCAGATTTTGCAGCTCTTTCAGAACATCAGCTATCTGGATTTTGGTGAAGGAGAAGTGGGGGAGGTTTGGGCGAGTTGCTGTGGGGAGCGCAGGGCTGTTGACCGGGGTAGGGGTAGCCAGGTGGAAAACATGGCCAGCCATAGAAAAATGCTTATTGAAATTCTCAATTATAGTGGATTTATTGGTGGAGCAGTGTCTCCTAGCCTCAGTGCAGTGGGCAGCTGGGAGGAGGTGCTCTTATTCTCCATGGACTTTACATTGTCCCAGAACTTTTTTTGAGTTTGTGCTGCAGGATGCAAATTTCTGCTTGAAAAAGCTAGCCTTGGCTTTCCTAACTGCCTGTGTATATTTGTTCCTAACTTCCCTGAAAAGTTGCATATCACGGGGGCTGTTCGATGCTAATGCAGAATGCCACAGGATGTTTTTGTGCTGGTCAAAGGCAGTCAGGTCTGGAGAGAACCAAGTGCTATATCTGTTCCTGGTTCTACATTTTTTTAATGGGGCATGCTTATTTAAGATGGTGAGGAAGGCACTTTTAAAGAATAACCAGGCATCCTCTACTGACGGGATGAGGTCAATATCCTTCCAGGGCCAGGTCGATTAGAAAGGCCTGCTCGCTGAAGTGTTTTAGGGAGCGTTTGACAGTGATGAGGGGTGGTCGTTTGACCGCAGACCCATTATGGATGCAGGCAATGAGGCAGTGATCGCTGAGATCTTGGTTGAAAACAACAGAGGTGTATTTGGAGGGCAAGTTGCTTAGGATGATATCTATGAGGGTGCCCATGTTTTTTAGGATTTGGGGTTGTACCTGGTGGGTTCATTGATAATTTCTGTGAGATTGAGGGCATCAAGCTTAGATTGTAGGATGGCCGGGGTGTTAAGCATGTCACAGTTTAGGTCACCTAGCAGCACGAGCTCTGAGGATAGATGGGGGGCAATCAATTCACATATGGTGTCCAGGGCACAGCTGGGGGAAGAGGGTGGTCTATAGCAAGCGGCAACAGTGAGAGACTTGTTTCTGGAAGGATGGCTTTTTAAAAGTAGAAGCTCGAATTGTTTGGGTACAGACCTGGATAGTAAGACAGAACTCTGCAGGCTATCTCTGCAGTAGATTGCAACACCGCCCCCTTTGGCAGTTCTTGTCGGAAAATGTTATAGTTAGGGATGTACATTTCATGGTTTTTGGTGGTTTTCCTAAGCCAGGATTCAGACACTGCTAAGACATCTGGGTTGTCAGTGTGCTAAAGCAGTGAATAAAGCAATCTTAGGGAGTAGGCTTCTAATGTTAACATGCATGAAACCAAGGCTTTTACGGTTACAGAAGTCAACAAATGAGAGCACCTGGGGAGTAGGAGGGGAGCTAGGCACTGTAGGTCCTGCATTAACCTCTACATCACCAGAGGAACAGAGGAGAAGTAGGATAAGGGTACGGCTAAAGGCTATAAGAATAGAGGCCTGCCCTGCACTGACAGCTGACACACTCCCTCCGTACCCCAGACGGGCCTTAGCTAACTTCATGTCTCAATTTTCAGCTCCCAACTCGTGCAGATGTTAATTTGGATCATCATTAAGGACGGGAGACGAGGAACACAACCACAGTCTTTGATAGCGATCTCACTTCCTCTCTCCCTCCCTTGCTCCCTCCCTCTGTTACACTATTTAGCAGAAACTAGGAAAAAAACATTCTCTATTCTCTATACTCTGTTTATCTTAAAGGTCACAGTCACATTTGCTCTGTTTTACTATAAAAATGGAACTCACCTTTGCTCACCTTCATCTAAGGGAAGGCTGTCTCAATCCTCATCCTACTTGCATCTATAATTCAGGCCACAATGCCTCAGCCTACGGTCCAACATCCCTATCCAGCTCTGTTCACTGTCCTGGTTTAGCTTCTTCCACACAGATCTTGGCAAGTTGTACCCATATGAAAAGGTCAGAGAGTAATACAAATTAATGTAATGTTGATGTCCTTTTTTCCTCCCCTAAAGTATCCTTCTGAGGCCTGTGAAACCAGCCAAACAAACAGAGAGGCCCTTTTTACTGCATATCATTCTTCTCTAATGACAGGTTCAGATTGGTAAGGAAGCCTGTGATGATGATGTTCTCTCCTGATCACTGCCATGTGGCCCTGGCTGTAGCTCTACACCGTTGAGTCATGACAGTTCCCTTTTTACACTATTTATGTTTTAAACACTTTGTGTTTTCATTGTTAGGTATGGAGACAAAACAGGTTCCAGTGCTTTTTCAGTGACGTTAACATGAAATAAGATGGCAGTAGTAGAGTAGAGCACAGTAAATGGTTTGTTTAAAGCTTTCTGTAATTTATCCTGCTCTCCTCTACACTCTTAGAAAAAATATATATCTCAAACCTTAACTGGTTCTTTGGCTGTTCCTATAGGAGAACTCTTTGAAGAACCCCTTTTGAAAAAAGGGTTCCAAAAGGGTTCTTTGGCTGTCCCCATAGGAGAACCCCTTTTGAATCCAGGTAACTCTTTTGGGTTCTATGTAGGACCTTTTCCACAGAGGGTTCTACATGGAACCAAAAATGGTTATCCTATGGGGACAGCCAAAGAACCCTTTGGAACCCTTTTTTCTAAGAGAGTATAAACGTGTCCGTATGCTTCCCAACTGAAACAGTTCATGCATATATTATGATGACATTCTGTGACATTTTTGTTTGTTTTGGCCTTCGGCAAGAGTTTTTTCGGCTGTTTATGGACACAATATTTTTTCTCAAGGCGAGCCGAATCTGTTCCCCTTCATCTGTAATTGGTAAACAGTAGGGATTGTTCAATGAAGTGTTTGTTGTCATTCAAAAATAGACGACTAATTTTCATGCACATTTTTTCACTTGAGAAATACTAAACCCATCATACTAGTTAGACGTAAAATTGCGCGACTAAGATCTCCTTGGCAAAAACATCAAAATGAATGACCGTTTTTTTGTTGTTGTTGTTATCTTAGATTAGTCTTTCATTTTGAGGAATTCTATACTGGCTACGGCATCTCAAGATGGACTAACTAGTAATATTGGTATTTTTTTCAAATTTTTCAAGCGAAGGTCGAAGGTATGCGAGCACACTAGTTTGCGAGCACACTAGCCGAGTCCTGCTAGGCGCCCTCCAAACCGAAGCATGAGGAAGCCTTAACCAGAGTCCAGAGCTGTGATGAACATGCAGTGGCTCCTTCAGAAAGGAGAACTGATTGAACTGCTGTGAAACAAGCATCAGAAAGTTTAAAAGTGGTCTGAAACTAGGGGAACAGGAAAATACAACTCTATTAGCTGTCTCTGCCTCTGGAATTCATCAGTGCTTGTCAAGACAGCTGCCCTGAGTAGGCATTGCATTAGTTTCAAGTGTCTGTGTGCTAAAGCAAGCAACAGAAATATTACTACTCTCTAATCAAGGACTAGGCTGGCATATTCCCTCTGCTGCCATTGCCTTGGGTTTTTTCATTGCCTGTTCTAGAGAAAGGGAGAGAGAAAGAGAGAGAGAGAGGCTGATGGACTTCTGTTCTGCCTCCCCTGTAAGCTTGCCCTGGTAAAAAGTGTATTAACACTGATATCAACACACTGACCTAAAGCTAACAGAAATATGTTTTTCAACTCGATTTAAGACCTTTGATATTGAGGAAAGAGTATCTTCACTGCCATGCTAGTAATGGCTATATCCAATTGTGTCGCGTCCTATATGCATGTAACTCAGATGTGGTCATTGTGGGTTGCTATGTGAATACGTTGGCCTTTTACAGAGTGGCTTAAGGAATGTGCCAATGAAGACAAGACCAGCAGTAGGTGAGCAGAGCAGTTGGTACCATCTCCAAGAATCCAAATAAGCTAATTAAGTGTGACCAAAAAGCTTGAATTCTGCAGGCAGAGGGATTAGACTGTTTGATGAGCAGATTTAAAGGTTCAACCAAGGGGAACAATGAGAAACCCTTCTGGCCAAGCGTAATATTTCTCAGAACATTTTCTTTGAACCCATGTTTCTGTGACGTGTATTTTCTTTGCACTTCAGACCCAACATCTTCCATCCCTGAGATTAAAGGGCTTTTATCATGTATCCTCTCCTCTCTCATGATTTCTTAACTTTTTTGCAGTTGCTTTTTTCCCCCTCTTCCCTCCTTACTTTGCTCAGAGTGGACTTTAATGGGTTTTAAGAAATGTTACATCTCTGTATGGTTATAGACAAGTGTTAGTACTACTCCACCTAACTTCTCCTCCTTTAAACAATAAATCCCTGAATGGAAGGCTTCATGCAGGTATGAGAGATAAGAATGATTCCAACTCGGATTGAAACGTTGTCTGTTTTGTGCGTCTGATTAAATCTCCATGGGAGCATAGCAGAGTTGCGGATATTCCTTTTTTCCTTTGATTATAATTAATGGTCATTTTTGTAGGGTGTGACACATTTTTCATAAGGAAAAATCTACTCTGAAATTTTGAAGTGGAAATTACAAACTTCAGAATCATTTTTACACCTCAAATACACTACACGTTTAACATTTCCTGCATTGCAGGAAGGTTCTCTGTAACATGATCATTGGGATCATTCCAGAGTTGTGGACATGTATTCTTTCTTTGATACGTTCTTCTGGCCTGCACCTGATAAATTGGATGTGCATATTTTTCTATTATTTCCATGAATTATAATCCACATAATAATTCACATTTCCTGTTGCTGCAGGATTATTTTCCAGCTGTAACAAACTGGCTCAAATTAAGATCCTACATCTGCAGATAGTTTAAGCTAAATGTCATTATAAATTATCTAGGCTTGTAGCGACAGTACACATACACTGATTATAAATTAATCCATTGATGTGACAGTGTGCTTTTCCTTCCTTTTTCTCGCTCAGCCAACATTCACTACTAGTTTCCTATACAGTACACATGATCTGTATTTATTCGTAAACATGAATCCAATGATATGACCGTGTTCTTCCCTCTCCCTATCTGCTCTCTATGCTCTCTCTAGACATTCCACACCCCCAGCCTGGGAGACGAGGAGTTTGAGATCCCTCCCATCACCCCTCCTCCAGAGACAGAGTCTGGCCTGGGCCTATCGGATGTGGACTCCCCCTTCCCGGGGCACCCTCTCCAGCACAGGGGACCCTTCACCCCCCAGTTCCCCCCTCAGAGCCTTGAGCTGCCCTCCATCACCATCTCACGCAACCTCATGGACCAGGAGGGGCTCTCCAGCATCAACGGCCTGCCATTGGTGAGTACTAGACTGGACCAACACTTAGGGTTGAGGGGTTTAATAGATACTACGGTCACATGCATAGGCATCAAGTACAGCGTGCTATTAGGTCATGCACCTCTTCAATAATTATAGGGGTAGGGCGGGTATAAGGTGTCAATCTGATGGATTTGTTAATGCACAGAGAAAATAGAGTACCAAGCACCAACACTTGGGTACAGGATCAAGGTGCTGTCATATAAACATATAAATAAAAAAGGTCAGGAGAGCCCATGTGACCATTACAGTATGATCTGAGAACCAGGAGAATACCCTTACCCTTTATTAGGCCATAGAGTAACCTTCACTGCACTCAGTGCACACCTCCAGTTGTTACTGCATCTGGCACAGCATCTGGCCCGTTTATAAAGCTGGAGGATGGAATAGTATCACAATGCCAGCTAGACAATGGTCACAGTATGTAAATACTGAATTCTGTTTGGGTTTATAAAGGAAAAACAAAGCCTACTAAAATAACCCTCTTTGTAATAGGAAAAGATATGAATGGATCATGGGCATGATGGCACAATGTATTTTCCCCCCACAGGGAGTGGTGAAAGTGAGTCCCCAAAAAGTGCCACTGTTTCATGGGTCCGTATACAGTATTATGTATGTTGGTTCCAGAAACCCTGTTCTGTAGATGCTGATGAATCATTCTGTGCTGTCCTGTCCCCTCCACTGTCACATGATGTGTTTCCATGCCTTTATCTACATGTTGTTATGCTCAGAGCCTGAATGCACTCAGTCAACTGACAGACAGAGCTTTGTTTGAGTTCAGAATCCCAGGTTTTGTATTTGGTTAAATAACACGATGCTACTAGAATTAACCTTTCGGTGTGAGTACTTAGAAAGGGAGTCAATGAATGGATATCCAACTTAGCCTTCCTGTCCATTGATGTGGATGAGACTGTGGAATGGTTCCGGAACCCGGTAATCACTTTCTTTATGTTGATAGAGTTTTATGTTATAGATTCAAAACATTTTGATAGAAAAAGCATTCTTAAATGCCATTGAGGATGAAATGCATTGAGGAGGAAACGTGGAAATGTCACTTGCTGAGAGATGATGATATTGATGCTGCGTTTTTTGGGGCTGAACTGCAAAAAAATCATTACATTGAACAAAAATATCATGATAGTTTTAGCCATATTATCCATGTAAAAATGTATTTCAGACCACCCACTTTTAAACATGACACATATGGTGAATCGCATATGATATTACAGAATATGTATTTACATTCCGATATGGGCAGGCACTGGAACATTTTATTGCCTTTTTTCCTCCCTTCCATGCTGCTGGCATGTTAAATAATTGCAGCTTTTAAAATATCTGTGCTGCATAACCGAGCCCCGGAAGGCTTTTGCCTAAAGAATTTTCATTTCATGGTCAGTTAAGCTTTTTTACATCTGGAGAAGAAACGGAACCTTGACACAATTACGGTCCTGACTGTTCTCACGACTTGGTGGAGGATTAGATTTGATTCTCCAACATTATTCCTCTTTAGCACCATTTGCATGGCTCATGTCTCTGATTGTAAGGAGACTCTATTAAAACTACAGGGAAAGAATGTGAGGTTTCTGCTCCTTTGCCTCGTGGCATTGTCACTGGGAGACTGTTGCACACTGCTCTGCTCCTTTATCACTCAGCAAACATTGGACCACAGACAGAAAGGCAGAAAGGCTTACCGACCGTGAACTCCATTATGTTCTGGATATGGGATTGATCCCCAAAAGTCCTGAACACAGAGACAATGCAGGGAAATTACATTGATCTATGCCATTGTCTTTGGTTTGAGATTTGAAAAGGGTTGAGGGAAGTAACTATTTTAATTAAACTATATAGTGTTTATGAAAGTGTTATTACGTTTTAGGTTCATTTTGTCAGTGGAATGACATTGGGGGACAACATTATGTACACTACACTGTTGTGTATCTCTTATTTGAAACGTCTGCAAGGACATATAAATAAACCATGCAAATAAACCATAGTAAGTACGTTTCCCAACCAGCCACAGTTTTCATATTCCCCAAATAGTTTTCTCTGTTCTCTTAGCTCTGTGGCAGTGGGTAATTCGTAACTGTGATAGCCTCTCGCTACACCACCATGACAGAAAAAAAACAAACCAATGGGTGTACAATGTACCTGTACCATTTTCAAATCCCCCTCCATGTAGTTGCTCTGCCAAGTGTTCCACTAATTCCTTTCCCCTAATGCTCCATGTATGTCTAGCAAATTGGCCACAGATGCTATAGTTCTACAAAGAGAAATACATGTCTGTGGGCTGGCAGAAAGCAAGTCATTATTTATTTAATCTGCTCTCCTAACAAGCTTCTGACTGTCATTTGTGTCTCACAGCATGTGTCCTGCTGATTTGTGATTTGGTCTGTGTCAATAGTGCCAAATACTATTGGAGGTGGAACTGCCAGTATCTATTTATTTAGAGCTCCCTTCATTCTCGCTTTCTTTTTCTCTCTCGTTCTCTCTCATTCTCTCTCTCTCTGATGCACTGCACAGGCCTCTGGGTGCTATTTCAGAAAATCTCCCTGTCTTCTCTACTGTATCTTTGCACAGAATTAGACTTTTCCTGTGTTTCCTCCCTTGTAAGAAAGTAAAAGCATGGGTGGATATGAAAAAGGTCCCTTCTATGTGTCACATCTTCATAATTGGGTTAGAAATAGCCCAAATATCCCGCTTGAATAGAAATGAATATAGAGTAAAATGTATCTTTCTAGGTTTGTTGCCCAAAATTGATGCAGAGATGCATGTTTATTGTATTTACATGAATACATACTGACTATTTGCCAAAGTGTAGTCAATAGGAATCTAATCTGCATCATTTGCGCTACGTTCACCCTAATGACTTATTACACACAAACATTTAGCCAGCTAGACTAGTACATTCATCCACAGTTGTTTTGCTCTATAGCCAACACCCAGCAATGCTATGCAATTGGGTCTGACCTGGAGATTTGTAGCTGACTGTATGTACAATACAGTTAATTACACCCTGATATTGTACAGATAGTCTATGAATGTAATCCCCTAGATTCTGACCCGTCACAAACCACTGTGTCTTGAATAAAATGGAAAATATGACCAGTGTTGCAGAAACAATGTTTTTTTTTACACTCTCTTATCTTCCTTCCAAGCTGAGTAGCACTGACATCAGTTGTACATCAATTTAAGAGAGTGGATTTTTTTGTCATTTTTTTCTTCGTCCTGTTTCTTTTCTCTTTTTACTTTCAGCCAGACAGATGTTGTGACATATTGGGTCAGTCAGAAATGAAAGATATTCATGCAGGCATGCAATACTTGTAATGAAGTCTCAACCTGACCTTCTGTATGATTGATTCTGTAATTTAGTTTTCTCAGGCAGCCAGCGCTTGAAATGAAATTATATCATGTTGAACAACTTTTAAATACCCACAGTGCACCGGGAAAAATGGGGGAAGGAAGGGGGAAGGAAGGGTTTTGGGAGGGGGGGCATTAATTGTGGGAGAAGGGGAAGGGGATGTGTAGCCCTTCAAGGTCAAGTAAAATGGGGTTATGGAAGGGAAGAATTTGTTATTGAGCTGGTGGGTTGGATGGAGAGGGGATAGTCAGTGGACGGACTGTGACTGTGTATATGCACAGCAGTATACTGTGAGGTTTGTTAAAGCCAGAGACAGGAGAGAGGAGTCGAAAAACAATTTATCTTCATGCTATTATAGCCTTTACCAGCATTCTAAATTCCATTTTTCTCATTTGGCTTAAGCACCAAGGTTCTGCGGCCAGGGAGCCAAAAAGGGAGTAAGAAAATAAGATGTACCCGTTTAAAAGCATATGCAGTAAAGGACTATGTGCAGAGGACTGATAAACTATCTTTAATAGGACTGACCTTTCATGCTGGCGAAAGTTACTGGGGGATTCATCCTTATAATTACCATATAGATGATTTTACCCCTCTTCTGCAATGGAACATTTCCAAGAGCCTCTGTCGTTGATTGAATGGAAATTGAACTTGTTAACATTCTTTTCAGACTGTTACGGCTCACACAGTGCCACTGGTAATACATTTCCCACCTCCCCAAATTCTGATTCCAATATCTTCAAGAACAGACCCAAGGCTCTTTTCATTGACATCGCTGCTATTGAGATTTTTATCTCTGGTACTTCTGAATGAGTAATATTGCATTTTCAGTCCAGCTGCTGTGTTTATTAGCCAGTGTGTTGTGGAAGGGTCTCGGCTATTGTTGGGTTTTTTATTGCATCTTATACATAGTTGTTGGGATGCTTTGGTGCAGGGGAGAGGATAGGATGTATAGTCAAAGCCAACAACCTTCTATCAAACAAGCCAATATACTTGTGACAGCTCGACAGGTACACATGACTTGCTGTGTATCATTTTGCTGCTGGCTCCTCGAGCTTGAGTTTTTTTTAAAGGCATAGATGTTGAGAGACTCCATCTCAATATTTCCATCACAAGCCTTATTGATTGGAGAGTAGATTGCATAGACTCTGGGTTTACTTGTGTTTGATACACATGTCCATGTACACACACACACACACACACACACACACACACACACACACACACACACACACACACACACACACACACACACACACACACACACACACACACACACACACACACACACACACACACACACACTAGTTGGATGGAGCCTGATAGGGGAGAGAAGAGAAGGGGTTGGCTTGTCACATCTGGCCACTGTGCATTCGAGATAAGGACTTATTTACAGATTTATGATGACTATCAAGCTATCTTCTTAGATGTCTGCTGTGACTGCAGACAATATCTGCGTTCCAAAGGCACCCTATTCCCTACATAGTCCACTTTGGGCAGTGGATAAAAGTATACACTATATAAAGAATAGGGTGCCATTTGGGATGCAGCCAATATTCCAATTAAAATGCAAATGAGAGGACAGAAGGACATAAATTAACAGACTTGTTGCAGATTCACACATTACAATCACAGCCACTGTAGCTGGAAATGATGTATATCCTTTCTCAGGGACTAGTATTATCCAGGGGTGTTTGATAGCATTGTTAACATAGATGTGTTAACATTAGGCCTAAGCTAGGGTATGTTCGTCTACTCTATAATCATGCACTCCTCTTCGGAGGACAACAGTAACTTTGTTTGTACAGCTTTTTTGTTACATACAGCATATATGTTACACACATTTTACATACATGGTACTTTTTTAACACTGTAGTTACATAGCAAATATATATATTTTTCATATAGATTACATTAATCACTCACTCTTTTAGGTAAATAGTTGGGCTGTAAAGAGCCGTAGATGTATTTGTAGCCACCAGTCCAGTTTATAATATTATACCACTATAGTCTGTATAGCAGGCTGGGTTATGTGATATTATTGTAACACTAGTGTAAGCTATTTCACCACAAACCCATTTACAAAAAGGCCAGCTATCACTAAAGCCAGCAAACACAAGATACATTTTGAAAGGCAAACGATCTTTGAGTAGGGCAGGGCCATAGCTGTTATGAAGAAAACTCAACATTTGACACAAATGGCAGGATGTGTCATTGCTCTAAGTGATATTGCATCATTGTGATATTGTGTTGAAATGTTGTTACACAGATGGTCATGGCTAAAGAGCTCAGTGTGTTTCATCTGTGATGCTCTCAATGAGCAGAGAGTCACTCTGAGAGCACTCACTGTAGATCACTACTGGAGGTGACAATGAGACTTACACATCAAGTGGAATAGTTTCAAACTGAAGATATGTAAATCAACATTACATCGCTATCCCATTGCTCAAGTTTATTTCACCATTTATTCAAAGAGAGAATTGAATGGTTGGCATGTTTTATTTCACTATTTATTCAAAGAGAGAATTGAATGGTTGGCATGTTTTATTTCACTGTTTATTCAAAGAGAGAATTGAATGGTTGGCATGTTTGCATCATTAAATTGTATTCTATTCCGTCTCTGGCGGAGTATTTCTATGTAAATATTGAATACATTTCTGCCTTGTAGACTGTTTTGTGATAGGTAGTAGACATGGCATATGAGAAAGATGGGAGACAAATGGATTGTAAATTCAATGTTTCTGTTCTGAGAAGGTGTTTGAATATTGTTTTGAAGACAGGGTTCGTAAGATTCTCTCAATAAGGCAAGGTGTGTGGATATATGATGTGTTGATGTTGGGAGAGATGGAGTTTGTGCTGCTGCTGAATACCAGATGGATGTTACTCAGGGAGAACACACGAACACACACACACACACCACACAAACACACACACCTCCCAAACAAATCACATTTTTGTTGTGTTCGGTTATTTTTCACTATTCCCTGTCAGCTCTGCTGCACCACTGATCATTCTCCCCTCTGAGAGAATGGCAGGCCATGTAATTCCATCCTCAGTGCAATCAATGCAAACACCTACCTCTTCCTCTCTCTTTACTCAAAGAGCTTTTGAAAACCATAATGTTTTATCTGGAAAATATATTAGAAAATATGAAGATGGTATGATATACCCACAACGGTATAAAGAGGAGGAAAAATGCCCATGACATGCCAATCGTATCCCTTCAGCCAGTTGATTTATAGAGTTGATTATATAGAAATATTTTTTCACTCTTTGGCAGTTAAAGTATGATCTATGAAACCTGCCAGCAGATAGCATTTAATCTCTAAACATACTGGAGGAGGTATCATTTTGTGCCCCCATCTGCCAGCCAGGGGAAATGTATAACCTTCAAAATGTCAGACTTCACAGAAATGTATAGCATTTTTATTTGTTGCATGGGCATTAAATCCAATGTAACGGCGGTCCTCCTCCTCTTCATCCGAAGAGGAGGAGCAGGGATTGAACCAAGGTGCAGCGCGTTGAAATGACATGAATGATTTATTAAATAAACAAAACGAACAAACACGAAAACGAACTATACTTGAATAAACTAACAAAACAATAAACGGTGTAGACAAACCTAGACGACGAACTTACATAAAACAAGAAGAACGCACGAATAGGAAACATAGGCTACACAAAACGAACAAACCGTAAACAGTCCCGCGTGGTGTACAGACACAGACACGGAAGACAATCACCCACAAACAAACACTGTGAACAGCCTACCTAAATATGACTCTCAATTAGAGGAACGCCAAACACCTGCCTCCAATTGAGAGCCATACCAGGCAACCCTAAACCAACATAGAAACAGATAACATAGAATGCCCACCCAAACTCACGTCCTGACCAACTAACACACAAAACTAAACAGAAAACAGGTCAGGAACGTGACATAACCCCCCCCTCAAGATGCGTACTCCGAACGCATCACCAAAAAGTCCAGGGGAGGGTCTGGGTGGGCATCTGACCACGGTGGTGGCTTAGGCTCCGGGCGTGGTTCCCACCCCACCATAATCAATCCCCGCTTCCTTAGCCTCCCCACAATGACCACCCTCCAAATAACCCCACCTAAATTTAGGGGCAACACCAGAATCAAGGACAGCTCTGGGACAAGGTAGCTCAGGACATAGGGATAGCTCAGGACAGAGGGATAGCTTAGGAGAGAGAGGTAGCTCAGGATAAAGAGGTAGCTCAGGATAGAGGGGCAACTCCGGACTGAAGGGCAGCTCCGGACAGAGAGACAGCTCTGGACTGAGGGGCAGTTCTGAATTACTAGCCGCTTCTGGCTGAGGGACAGCTCATGGCTGACTGACGGCTCTGGACGCTCATGGCAGGCTGACGGCTCTGGACGCTCATGGCAGGCTGACGGCTCTGGACGCTCATGGCAGGCTGACGGCTCTGGATGCTCATGGCAGGCTGACGGCTCTGGACGCTCATGGCAGGCTGACGGCTCTGGACGCTCATGGCTGGCTGACGGCTCTGGCTGCTCATGGCTCTCTGACGGCTCTGGCTGCTCATGGCTCTCTGACGGCTCTGGCTGCTCATGGCTCTCTGACGGCTCTGGCTGCTCATGGCTCTCTGACGGCTCTGGCTGCTCATGGCTCGCTGACGGCTCTGGCTGCTCATGGCTCGCTGACGGCTCTGGCAGATCCTGTCTGGCTGGCGGCTCTGGCAGATCCTGTCTGGCTGGCGGCTCTGGCAGATCCTGTCTGGTTGGCGGCTCTGGCAGATCCTGTCTGGTTGGCGGCTCTGGCAGATCCTGTCTGGTTGGCGGCTCTGGCAGATCCTGTCTGACGGGCGGCTCTAGCGGCTCCTGTCTGGCGGACGGCTCTAGCGGCTCCTGTCTGGCGGACGGCTCTGTAGGCTCATGGCAGACGGGCGGCTTTGCAGGCTCATGGCAGACGGGCGGCTTTGCAGGCTCATTGCAGACGGATGGCTCAGACGGCGCTGGGGAGACGGATGGCTCAGATGGCGCTGGGTAGACGGATGGCTCAGACGGCGCTGGGGAGACGGATGGCTCAGATGGCGCTCGGGAGACGGATGGCTCAGATGGCGCTGGGGAGACGGATGGCTCTGGCCGGATAAGGCGCACTGTAGACCTGGTGCGTGGTGCCGGAACTGGAGGCACCGGGCTAAGGACACGCACCTTCATACTAGTGCGGGGAGCAGGGACAGGGCACACTGGACTCTCAAAGCCCACTCTATACCTGGTGCGTGGTACCGGCACTGGTGACACCGGGCTGAGGGCAAGCACATCAGGATTAGTAGGGGGAGAAGAAACAGTGTGTACAGGGCTCTGGAGACGCACAGGAGGCTTAGTGCGTGGTGCCGGAACTGGAGGCACCGAACTGGATACACGCACTATAGGGAGAGTGCGTGGAGGAGGAACAGGGCTCTGGAAATGCACTGGTAGCCTAGTGCGTAGTGTAGGCACTGTAGGTACTAGGCTGGGGCGGGGAGGTGGCGCCGGAAATACCGGACCGTGCAGGCGTACTGGCTCTCTTGAGCATTGAGCCTGCCCAACCTTACCTGGTTGAATGCTCCCGGTCGCCCGACCAGTGCGGGGAGGTGGAATAACCCGCACCGGGCTGTGTAGGCGAACCGGGGAAACCATGCGTAAGGCAGGTGCCATGTATGCCGGCCCGAGGAGACGCACTGGAGACCAGACGCGTTGAGCCGGCCTCATGACACCTGGCTCAATGCCCAATCTAGCCCTACCAGTGCGGGGAGGTGGAATAACCCGCACCGGCCTATGCACACGTACAGGAGACACCGTGCGCTCTACTGCGTAACACGGTGTCTGCCCGTACTCCCGCTCTCCACGGTTAGCCTGGGAAGTGGGCGCAGGTCTCCTACCTGCCCTTGGCCCACAACCCCTTAGCCCCCCCCCAAGAAATTTTTGGGAGTTACTCACGGGCTTTTCGGGCTTCCGTGCAAGACGCGTCCCCTCATAACGCCGGTTCCCTTCTCCGGTTGCCTCTGTTCTCCTCAGTGCCTCCACCTGTTCCCATGGGAGGCGATCCCTTCCAGCCAGGATCTCCTCCCATGTGTAGCAACCTTTACCGTCCAATACATCGTCCCAAGTCCATTCCTCCTTCTTTCGCTGTCCCTTACTCCGTTTACACCGCTGCTTGGCTCTGGATTGGTGGGTGATTCTGTAACGGCGGTCCTCCTCCTCTTCATCCGAAGAGGAGGAGCAGGGATTGAACCAAGGTGCAGCGCGTTGAAATGACATGAATGATTTATTAAATAAACAAAACGAACAAACACGAAAACGAACTATACTTGAATAAACTAACAAAACAATAAACGGTGTAGACAAACCTAGACGACGAACTTACATAAAACAAGAAGAACGCACGAATAGGAAACATAGGCTACACAAAACGAACAAACCGTAAACAGTCCCGCGTGGTGTACAGACACAGACACGGAAGACAATCACCCACAAACAAACACTGTGAACAGCCTACCTAAATATGACTCTCAATTAGAGGAACGCCAAACACCTGCCTCCAATTGAGAGCCATACCAGGCAACCCTAAACCAACATAGAAACAGATAACATAGAATGCCCACCCAAACTCACGTCCTGACCAACTAACACACAAAACTAAACAGAAAACAGGTCAGGAACGTGACATCCAAAATGTCTTCGAGGTAGTCATTGTGCATACAAATGTTTTTGTCCTGGCATTTGAGGTTATGTAGCCTAACCATCTCAAGGGTACTAACTCAGTCCATTATACACCAGGGTCTGAGCAGTCAAAGCTGTGCCACAGATTTCCATACAATAGAGTGTTGTGAACCGTATCAATTGAGCTGTGAAGCCATCTATTAATGGCAGATCAAACTGGCGACTCAGGTTTCAAGATAATTCATCATAGTTAATAATGGGAGAAGTTAAAGACCCAGGGCCATGTGTTATGTTATGTGATGCATTGTGGCCATGTGACAGTCTGGAAGAATGTGATGACCAGATTATTTTACTGCTATGCTCTGGTCCAATATCTGTTTGTGCTGTATAGCCAAGTCCTACTTGGTTGTGATGCCAAACAAATGGCTATATAGCACAAACAGATCTGGGACCAGGCTACAGATACAGTACAGTCTCTTACAAGATGCTGTCATATTTACTGACTTTTCCCTCTCTTTCTCCTCTGATTCAGAACATGCAGGGCCACCTCCGCCAGTACCCCCCTAACCCCGCCATGGTCATGAGATCCATCATCAGCATGAACAACCCCAATGGTATGATGTCCCGGAACCAGCTGACCACCATCAACCAGTCCCAGCTCAGTGCCCAGCTGGGCCTGAACATGACAGGACCCAAAATCCCCCATACTTCGCCCTCACCACCAACCAGCAAGTCGGCGACGCCCTCACCCTCCAGCTCTATCAACGAGGACGAGCAAGACCAGGACAATAGGGTGAGTGAGGAAAACTATGAAAGGGCCTTAAATAAAAACACATTTTAAAGAAGGCTGCACTAAGACTGTGCTCACTTTAGTGTGAAATAGACCTGATTGAATAGCACAGTGACTGCTTGATATTCATATACATTTGTTGAGGGTGGTTGTGTTAGTAAAGTGTCACATGCACATTTGGGCTCCTGAGTGGCACAGCATCTCAGTGCAAGCGGCGTCACTGCAGTCCCTGGTTTGAATCCAGGCTGCATCACATCCGGCCCGTGATTGGGAGTCCCATAGGGCGGCACACAATTGGCCCAGCGTCATCCAGGTTTGGCCGGGGTTGGCCGTCATTGTAAATAAGAATTTGTTCTTATCTGACTTGCCTAGTTTAACAAAATAAAATTCATTTGGCACTACAACAAGTCACCATTGAATTACATTAATCTGTCTAAACCAGATCACTCTTCTTGTAACAGGTAATGGCAGGAGAGAAGCGCCCAGCACCAGATGCTGGGAAGAAGCCCAAGACCCCCAAGAAGAAGAAGAAGAAGGACCCCAACGAGCCCCAGAAGCCAGTTTCAGCCTACGCCCTGTTCTTCAGAGATACACAGGCCGCCATTAAGGGTCAAAACCCCAACGCCACCTTCGGAGAGGTTTCCAAGATAGTGGCCTCCATGTGGGATGGCTTGGGAGAGGAACAGAAGCAGGTAAACCATCACTATCTGTCAGAACAGTCCTACACTAAAACGTTTACACCACTGGGTCTGCATTCACAAAGGCTGTGTTTACACAGGCAGCCCAATTCTGATCTTTTTTTCTCACTAATTGGTCTTTTGACCAATCTGAAAAAGATCTGATGTGAAAAGATCTGATGTGATTAGTCAAAAGACCAATTAGTGGAAGAAAAAACGAATCTGAATCGGGATGCCTGTGTACACGCAGCCATAGCATCTCAGACTAGGAGTGTTGATATAGAATCAGTTTAGCCTTTTAGATCATACTGAATACGATTATATATGAACAGGACAGGGGAGACTTACCAGATCCTGAATGAGCACTTCTACTCTGAGATGCTTTGTGAATACGGGCCCTTGACTTTTATATCTTATTGAGAAGCAAATGCATGATGATCAGTAATTAGCAGTAATTCCTCTAAGGGGATGCATGAAGTCAGATTGTATAATTTCTCAATTTGTGGAGAGCTACAGAAATAAATCGATGAATATAGACATCAAAAGTAGAAGGCTTTTTAGTCAGTTATATTGTGCTGCCTATGCCTGCATTTAGATGTTGTATCTCTTTACAGAGTGATCCTTTGTTTGTCACCTGTCGTTCACTCCTGTCGGTCTTGTCATAACAGGGCTATAAAAGCAAAACAGAGGCTGCTAAAAAGGAATATTTAAAAGCCCTCGCTGCCTACCGTGCCAGCCTGGTTTCAAAGGTGAGACACTGCTTTCACTTTTCAGCCAACAGAAGTGTGAACTGCTGGGAAGAAGCCCAAGAACCCTACTTTTATTTCTGATTTTCTGACTGTTATATTTTTGATTTGACTTGATTATTATTGATATTGATGTTTGTACTGCATTGTTGAGGAGCGCTGCATTTCACTGTACCGTTTATACATGCAGTATCCTGTGCATGTGACAAATAAACATTGATTTGATTTGAATTTCATTATGACAAGTAGTAAACTTACAGTTGAAGTCGGAAGTTTACATACACTTAGGTTGGAGTCATTAAAACTAATTTTTCAACCACTCCACAAATTTCTTGTTAAAAAACTATAGTTTTGGCAAGTCGGTTAGGACATCTACTTTGTGCATGACACAAGTAATTTTCCAACAATTGTTTACAGACAGATTATTTCACTTATAATTCACTGTATCACAATTCCAGTGGGTCAGACGTTTACATACACTAAGTTGGCTGTGCCTTTAAACAGCTTGGAAAATTCCAGAAAATGATGTCATGGCTTTAGAAGCTTCTGATAGGCTAATTGACATAATTTGAGTCAATTGGATGTGTACCTGTGGATGTATTTCAAGGCATACCTTCAAACTCAGCGCCTCTTTGCTTGACATCAGGGGAAAATCAAAAAAAATCAGCCAAGACCTCAGAAAAAAACTTGTAGACCTCCACAAGTCTGGTTCATCCTTGGGAGCAATTTCCAAATGCCTGAAGGTACGACATTCATCTGTACAAACAATAGTACGCAGGTATGAACACCATGGGACCAGGCAGCCATCATACCACTCAGGAAGGACACGGGTTCTGTCTCCTAGAGATTAACGTACTTTGGTGCGAAAAGTGCAAATCAATCCCAGAACAACAGCAAAGGACCTTGTGAAGATGCTGGAGGAAACGGGTACAAAAATATCTATATCCACAGTAAAGCGAGTCTTATATCGACATAGCCTGAAAGGCCTCTCAGCAAAAAAGAAGCCTTTGCTCAAAAAAACGTCATTAAAAAGACAGACTAAGGTTTACAACTGCACATGGGGACAAAGATCGTACTTTTTGGAGAAATGTCCTCTGGTCTGATGAAATAAAAAATAGAACTGTTTGGCCACAATGACCATTGTTATGTTTGGAGGAAAAAGGGGGATGCTTGCAAGGTGAAGAACACCATCCCAACCGTGAAGCACGGGGTGGCAGCATCATGTTTTGGGGGTGCTTTGCTGCAGGAGGGACTGGTGCTCTTCACAAAATAGAAGCCATCATGAGGAATGAAAATTATCTCAAGACATCAGTCAGGAGGTTAAAGCTTGGTCGCAAATGGGTCTTCCAAATGGACAATGACCCCAAGCATACTTCCAAAGCAGTGGCAAAAAAGCCCTGACCTCAATCCTATAGAAAATGTTTGGGCAGAACTGAAAAAGCATGTGCGAGCAAGGAGGACTACAAACCTGACTCAGTTAAACCAGCTCTGTCAGGAGGAATGGGTCAAAATTCATTGTGGGAAGCTTGTGGAAGGCTACCCGAAACGTTTGACCCAAGTTAAACAACTTAAAGGCAATGCTACCAAATACTAATTGAGTGTATGTAAACTTCTGACCCACTGGGAATGTCATGAAAGAAATAAAAGCTGAAATAAATCATTCTCTCTACTATTATTCTGACATTTGACATTCTTAAAATAAAGTGGTGATCCTAACTGACCTAAAACAGGGATTTTTTACACGGATTAAATGTCAGGGATTGTGAAAACTGAGTTTAAATGTATTGGGCTAAGGTGTATGTAAACTTCCGACTTCAACTGTAGATATTCAAATGTTCCTGCACGAGCTGCATCAACATCATGAATCTTTTCAAGATTACAATCTCGGAAAAGTAAGAGGCTTTATAGCTTTACGTTGTTACCTCAGGCTATTGTCTAAATAAACATATTTGTTTAGTGAGTAAGTCTAGTGTCCATTCCTAGTCTGTATCTAACATGCTGTTGTTTCACTTCCAGGCTGCCCAGGAATCAGCAGAGGCTCAGACCATCCGTTCAGTCCAGCAGACCCTGGCCTCCACCAGCCTGTCCCCAGGTCTGATGCTGCCTTCGCCACTCTCCCAGCACCCGTCCATGTCCTCCATGTCCTCCATGGCCCAGGCTCTCCAGAACGGCATGCCACGGGCCATCGCCCCCAAGCCGCTGCAGATGAGGATGGGGGGCAACCAGATCGTGACCTCGGTGACGGTGCAGCACCAGAACATGCCCAACGGTGTGCCATCCCAGCTGCTGAACCAGATGGGTGGAGGTGGTGGAGGAGGGGCCATGGTGGCCGGAGCCCAGCCCACGGCCGTGTCCCAGATGAGCCCGCCCATGCAGGGTGGCGTGGGGGGGCACATGCAGCAGCTGCAGCAGCAGCAGATGCAGCAACACCTGCAGCACCACCAGATGCAGCAGCAGCAGATGCACCACCAGCAGATCCAGCAGCAGATGCAGCATCAGCATTTCCAGCACCACCTCCAACAGCAGCTGCAGCAACACAACATGCAGCAACAACAGCAGCAACAACAACAGCAGCAGCAGCAGCAGCAGCAGCAGAGGCATGACATGCAGCAACAGCAACTGCAACTCCACCAGATGCAGATGCAGCAGCTCCACCAGCAGCAGATGCAGCAGCATCTCCAACAACAGCAGCAACAGCACCAGTCCCAGTGTTCCCCACCACAGCACTCACCCAGCACGCCTCAATCAGTGGGGGGCTCCGCCTCCATGGGCAGTCCCCAACCCGCCCCCCAGCAGCCACACCCCTCCCAGATCCAGGCCCATGCCCAGGTTCTGTCCCAGGTCTCCATCTACTGAGCCAAATGAATGGAAGATATCTATCTTATCTCAAAGAAGAGGAATAGAAATAAAAGCATATTTTCCACATTGCTTTTCTAAGTTACACTTAAGAAGTGTGTAAGAATTAGAATGTTTTACAAAGAACTTGTCCATTGTTATAGACGGATATGAATACCTACGTAGACATGTAAAGGGGCAGATACCTTAGCTGGATTTTGTCTATAAAATAGGCTGCGCTATGAGGAAAAGTCGGTAGGCAAATGCCCATTGATTGTTTATTGTTTGTTTGTTTGTCTTTCTCCGCTCAATAGTCAATTCAAAACTGACTTTGGGCACATTTGTGAAAAGACTGGTATACCTGACTCACACAGGGGAAGGAATGCCCTGTTTTTATTTAACGATAGAGCTTTATTTATGAGGTCAAAGTTGTCAGTTCAGCCCAACTACTGGACACAATGAATGGATTTCAACAGGCATTTTTTGCAGCTCTAACCTCTCCCAGAGAAGAACACCTGAACTGAATGACTTACAGGTACAATACTGGAGACCAGTAATCCACACATTAAACTTGTTTCCACACTGGCCATTATATTATGGGACTTTCTACCTTTTTCCCATTTTTCTCTTGCCCTACATTCCTGCAGATGTAACTGTTTAACAAATTGTCTAATGGAAACTCTCCATTAAACCATCATGCATTTCAGGCCAATGTGATATCTGAGCGCATTCATCCTATGGCATGAAGGCAAGAGACAATATCTTAAGGAAAAAGGGAACTGACAAATGTCTTGGGGATGGGGGATTGTGGGGGTTGCTGGATGGAGGAATGGAGGAATGGACAGACTGAGAGACATAAACTGCCATAAGATCATTTATGTCATCATATGTCATCAAACTGTAAATGTAACCTACTGTAAGTGTTTTGTAGAGTTGGGGACCTCCTCTTTCCACTAAAATACCCATTTGCTCAAAAAGTGTGTGTAAAACTGGCACTCCAAAAAAATCCTCCTTTTATGTATTTGTTTTTACCTCAGATGTTTAACAATTAAATTATGTTTTTTTTTGTGTGATAAAGGGGATATTTTATGGTAAATGAAAAACTCCACGATCAAGGTTGATGGTTTCATGATTGATTGATGTATTTTTACACTACGTACTCCTTGATACTACAAAACTTATCAAAAGTAAGAAGAAGTAGCAGAGACACTTTGTTGCACTGTCAGAGCCAATTGAAAAGGCAATGGGGGTATTTTCTTGCCAGATGAAGTGATATATCCATGATGAAAAGAGAAGCGTTGTACATTTTTCATATCACCTGTTGTAAAGTTTTAATATGTGAGGCTGTAATTAAAACATTGGTAAAATGACCTCTATGATTACTATATCACGTAGTGCATTTCTGCTCTTTTATACTTTTTTATGAGTTATAATAGCAGCAATTCATTTGTTTGTATTTTGCTTACAGATAAAAATCCAACTGATTTTTGAAAACTGTCCATAGAATAAATACATTTCAGTATGAATATTCTACTTGTTTTTGAGCTCTTAATAGGACATTCAATTTAACATTTGAGCTTAAATGAAAACATAACCAGAGACATTCCATCTATTATATGATACTAGCCATAATTTTGTATGACGTCTCCTTATTGTTAGCTATTGAAAAATTTAAAGAGAAAAACTATATTTATGTATATAATTATTTCAAGATAATAATAAAAAAAGAGATTTGTATGCTTTGTATGGAGTAAATAAGACGTATAATATAATAATAATAATAATAACGATGCAGGGATATAAAACCTACTTCTCATGTTGCCATTATTATAGTGTGTATATGTTTCTCTGTGATTTCAACATGGAGTACCAACCATTGTAACTGTGTCAAACAAACAGTGTTGAGACTGGAAAGAGTCAGCATGTAACTGGTGCTTGTCTCAATAACAGTCCTCATTCTCACTGACAAATGTTTTGGATTCTTTCTTCACCAGGAACTAACCGTTTCGTACCACCACATATTAACTACTTCATTTCTAAGATAGCCTATCTTCAGGGGGCTCTGAGCTTACATCAACATGGAGAGTGAGTGGGGGAGGGAAGGCTGGCAAACAATAATTATCATATATCCACAATGAGCAGCAAAGCCATTAGACTACGTAGGGGGGAGGGACATTTATTTTAAACCAATTGTAAAATAAATCTGAACCTGTAAAAAATTGTGAAATAAAACTCATGCATATTTTATACCGTCGATTTATATAATTTTCAAATTGTGGCTTTGTATTCAATTAGTTAGTTTGAAAAGGCATTTGTAATTTGGATTTTGAGGGCTGGCTGCTATTGCTTAGTGTGTAGTGATTGGCTCTTCATCTCTGTGTGGAGCAACAAAGTCCATTTCTCCGTCCGGCGTGATTAATTGCAGCATCTGTCCTGTCAGAAGGCAGTAGTGAAGAGGTCCGCAGGAAAACTGCAAATAAGATCTGGCAACAGTCTAAAAGCGCTTATGATGAAATGAAAATGAAAAACAGCAAGTGCCGTCCATGACCTGAATCTCAATAGGAGGGAGGTGGGGGGGAAGGAATGAGAGAAAATGTAGAGTGGGGTGTCCATGGCGACCAAACACATGCTTAAAAACACAGTAATGAGGCGGAGGGAAATGGCTAATATTATTCTGAACAGATTCGCGGCGGAGCTCCCATTAATAATGCATGGAGCACCTTGTTATTCCATAACCCCACAGCACGGTCACTGTGTGGACAAATATCTCACAGCCAGGGATGGGAGTTTTGGGACTGTTCAATAAAAAGGTTACAGATTTATTTTCTAAACATTGTTAGTAGCCTACATCCTCAACATACATTTTAAATGATTACTGTTGAGTAAGTCTTCTTTGGGAGACTGACTGGATTAGATTGAAGACCTAGCTGAATATATTTCACTTGCTTTCAGTGGACTTCCATTGAGGTTTTCTGCAGGCATTTACACTACATCATAACCAGTGTATTTATCTACATTTGCAGAAGTAGGCTAGTGCAACATTTATAATAAATGATTCCTCCTCACAATTTGACAGTTTTGATAACAAACATAACATAATAATAAGTAATATGTTAGGCTATATCAGGGATGGGCAACATTTGAAGGTCTTCTGATAAATTTCCACAAAAAAAACTCAGTCGGGGTCTCAACTTACTGTTACAAGTTAGAATCGTAGAATACACGAGGTGCAATTTCGAAATGTGGTTGTGCATCAGCAGTTTTTCTCTTGTTATGTCAGTAACTGATAGTCACTCAATTAGCCCATGTCAGCTAATTTGTTTTCGATTGGTAAGTTAGTCTAGCGGCCAGCTATCTAAACTTAATAAATCATGGTTAAATTACCGGCTGGGGGGCCCCCATTGATTTTGTTAGTCAGTCTTACTCAGATGTCATATCAAAAACTGCAAACATTTCTCTCCACCCTATGGCAAAATGTGTAGAATTTTTGTAAATTAGCTGTAAAACATCACATGTTCCTCTCCGACCCATTGCAAAATGAGTAGAATTGCATGAAATTAGTTATAAAATTGCAAATTCACTCCGCCCTATGGCAAAATGTGTAGAATTGCAGCAAACTTGCTATAAAACTACAAACTTGTCTCTACGCCTGATGTCAAAATGTGCAGAAATTAACTCTAAAAAAATTCTCTGTTCTCTCAAGAGGAGGGGCTGCTAAAATGTTTTGCTCGCAACTGCTGCCCCTCATGATGCGTTCAGATTTTTTGGGCCCCTACCACCATCAAAGTTGCCCAACCCTGGGCTATATGCTTCATGCATAACCTGAGCCAGTTGCCTTCATCCTTATTCGGGTCTTATGCCTCATATGCTTGGCGTTGTGTTAGAGGAAGCCTGAGGAGCCAGATGTGGAACCTGTATGATCCCTATATTTTAATGATTTATTTGGGTCCTGTGTTTTCCTGTTCAATGCACAGATACAATGTAGCCATAACAATAGCCCTGCTGCTACTGACTCCTAGTCCCCCAAACACCCAGACCCACGTAGACTTGGACCATACCCCACACCCAAGCTACAGCCAATATCTGTGTCTGGACTTGGACTCCAACTCCGGTATGCAGAGTTACTGACCTGACACTTTGCCTATCAAAACTATGTCTAATATAAAAAGCACACAGCCTTTGGGTGTGTCTGAAATTGCACCCTATTCCCTTTATACAGATGTAGGATCTTAATTTGATCACCCTTTTGCAGGAGAACTTTCCTGCACTAGAGGAAATGTAAAACTTGTAGTGTGTTTGAGGTTTAAAAAGGCTTCTGAAGTTTGTAAATTCACCTTGATTTCAGATTTGATTTTCCCTTACAAAAAATGTATTAATCTCCGATAAAATGTCAGTTAATTATAATCCACATAATAATTCACAATGCTGCAGGATTATTTTCCTGCTGTAGCAAACTGGCTCAAATTAAGATCCTACATCTGTAGGATACAAACGGACTATACTAAACGAGATAAATGTCTTACCTTTGATTAAATGTTTTCCCTACTTGGACACTGGGTCCCCACAATTTCCCAGTCTTCCACATTGAAAACCTATAGACACAGCGCTCTTCTCGCAGGGTCTATTTCCCTACGTGGGATTTTTTACCTGGTTACATTGACCAGCACAGCAGCTTTTTGGTATTTGTTGTTATTTCTGTATAACAAAAAAATCTACGCTGAAGTTGGCTCTTTTACAATGGGGGTCAATGGGAAAGAATGTTTGTTTCCCCCGATTTGTGGGCGAAGTCGAGGGGAATATCGATTCGGGGTAGAGGCTGCCATTTCAGATTCTGCCTTTAACTCCTAACACCTGGTCCTGGAGAGATGACAGTTGACCATCCAAGTCCAATGGCAAAGCTTTGTTTATGGGAACCGTTAAGCTCAAATGTTTAAAGTCCACTGGTGATCTTTGTTTAGAGAACTATTGACCCCATGGTTCAATGATGAACTTTGTTTAGGGGGGCTCGCTGGCTCTTCAGGTTTTGGGAAGATTCATTCTTGACTCCCCTGACCAATGGTAACCTTTGTTTAGGGAACTTTTGACCCAGCAGACCATGGATGGACATAGTTGAGATGATAAGCAACCTCTCAGGATGATAAGACTAATTTAGTGTCTGTGGGAAGCTTGTGATAACCCCATACAACCCCTGTAAAACTTTCACTGATGCGTATCCATGATGTTAGTGTGTGGCATTTGCATTTTATTATCGCTATAATGAATTTAGACCTACTAAAAAGAGTATAATGACTTGGGTTAGGGTCCTTTGCTCAGTTTTTGTAAAGCAAAAGAAACCACAGCATTAGTTTGCCGTATTGGTAGTATAACCAGCACATTGAAACCTAGCACACAAACACACAGGACACACACTTGCACACACACATTCTCAATCATTGGTGACAGTGATTCAGTCTTTATGCTTATCCCCTCTTTTGTTGAATTCAGTGAATGTAAGGCTGAACTGGCCACTCTACTGACCTTGGTTGGTCTGAGATTCATGCTATCTCACACTATATCACAGGCCTACTATTTGCATTAGTTTACCATACAAATATAAAATACCATATTTAGAGGGGTACCCAGCTCCAGACGTGTTTTAAAGGTTTGTAATCAGACGATAATGTAGGCTTACAAACATCCTTACTAATCCAGCGTAGAGTCTACCTCCTGAAATAGAACCAAATACAAAACTGGAAATCCACTCTGACAGTATACATTGAGTATACAAAACATTAGGAATACAGTTGAAGTCGGACGTTTACATACACTTAGGTTGGAGTCATGAAAACTAGTTTTTCAACCACTCCACACATTTCCTGTTAATTAACAAACTATAGTTTTGGCAAGTCAGTTAGGACATCTACTTTGTGCGTCATTTTGCTTGACATCAGAGGAAAATCAAAAGAAATCAGCCAAGACCTCAGAAAAAAATTGTAGACCTCCATAAGTCTGGTTCGTCCTTGGGAGCAATTTCCAACCGCCTGAAGGTACCACATTCATCTGTACAAACAATAGTACGCAAGTATAAACATTATTGTACCACGCAGCCGTCATTCCGCTCAGGAAGGAGAGCCCTATATCGACATAACTTGAAAGGCCGCTCAGCAAAGAAGAAACCACTGCTCGAAAACCACCATAAAATAGCCAAACTACGGTTTGCAACTACACATGGGGACAAAGATCGTACTTTTTGGAGAAATGTCCTCTGTTCTGATGAAACTGCTGCTGGAGAGACTGGTGCACTTCACAAAATAGATGGCATCATGAGGAATGACAATTATGTGGATATATTGAAGCAACATCTCAAGACATCAGTCAGGAAGTTAAAGCTTGGTCGCAAATGCTTCCAAATGGACTATGACCCCAAGCATACTTCCAAAGTTGTGGCAAAATGGCTTAAGGACAACAAAGTCAAGGTATTGGAGTGACCATCACAAAGCCCTGACCTCAATCCTATAGAACATTTGTGGGCAGAACTGAAAAAGCGTGTGCGAGCAAGGAGGCCTACAAACCTGATTCAGTTACACCAGCTCTGTCAGGAGGAATGGGCCACAATTCACCCAACTTATTGTGGGAAGCTTGTGGAAGGCTACCCGAAACGTTTGACCCAAGTTAAACAATTTAAAGGCAATGCTACCAAATACTAATTGAATGTATGTAAACTTCTGACCCACTGGGAATGTGATGAAATAAATAAAAACTGAAATAAATCATTCTCTCTACTATTATTCTTACATTTGACTTTCTTAAAATAAAGTGGTGATCCTAATTGACCTAAGACAGGGGATTTTTACTAGGATTAAATGTCAGGAATTTCCGACTTCAACTGTACCTGCTCTTTCCATGACTTAGACTGACCAGGTGAATCCAGTTGAAAGCTATGATCCCTTATTGATGTGACTTGTTAAATCCACTTCAAATCAGTGTAGATGATGAGGAGGAGGATACAAGATAATGAAGGATTTTTAAGCCTTGAGACAATTGAGACATGGATTGTGTATGTGTGCCATTCAGAGGGTGAATGAGCAAAACAAAATATTTAAGTGCCTTTGAACGCGATATGGTAGTAGGTGCCAGGTACACCGGTTTGAGTGTGTCAAAAACTGCAATGCTGCTGGGATTTTCACACTCAACAGTTTCCCGTGTGTATCAAGAATGGTCTACCACCCAAAGGACATCCAGACAACTTGACACAACTGTGGGAAGCATTAGAGCCAACATGAGCCAGCATCCCTTTGGAACGCTTTCAACACCTTGTAGAGTCCATGTCCCAACGAATTGAGGCTGTTCTGAGGGCAAAAGGGGGTGCAACTCAATGTTAGGAAAGTTTTTTTATTATTTTTATTTCACCTTTATTTAACCAGGTAGGCAAGTTGAGAACACGTTCTCATTTACAATTGCGACCTGGCCAAGATAAAGCAAAGCAGTTCGACACATACAACAACACAGAGTTACACATGGAGTAAAACAAACATACTGTCAATAATACAGTAGAAAAATAAGTCTATATACAAGGTGTTCTTAATGTTTTATACACTCAGTGTATGTAGGCCTAATGAAACTATTCTATGAACACAGTCACTACACATCACTTCAGTTTGTTTAAGTTCTCATGTCTCTTTAAATCCAACCATCATGTGAAGCAGCAGCTCCAGAAGAAACTTTAGGGCGAACACAAACAAGAACGAAAACACATTCCTCAAGTACAAGGCAAGGGAACATTCCAGAATCGTTACTGTCAACTTCTGCAAAGATCATCGAACAAACATCTGAAGTCAAATATCAGTTGGACAAAAATGCCATCAAGCCTGCCTATAGTCCCACCATGCTGTGAACTGGATATACATTGAGACCACCCACTGGGCACAGGCGTCAGTTCTATGTCTAGTTTTGATAGAAATTTGGTTGAGTTGTCAACTAACGTGAATTCATCGTGAAATCAACCAAAAATATCACAATTGTCATTGGATTTAGGTGAAAAGTTGGATGGGGAAAAAACCGAAATTCCCTTACGTTATTGAGTTTTTGCAAATCCAATCAGTTTTCCACGTTGAGTCAACGTCATCACATTGAATTTTTTTGTTGAAATGACTTTGAAACAACGCTGATTCAACCATTTTTTCCCCTCCTGGGCTTGACTGGCTACCCATCCACATTGCTCCGGCCAAACGCCACACCCTCTGGATTTGTTTCCTCCCCGATGACTTCTCAAACTGATCTGATTGGTCCCAGAAACCGATGGGTTGGACCAGAGCCGGTCTACACGAATCATGAATCACATAATTTTTACGTCAGCACAAACAATTTCTATGACGGTAGATTGAGACTGATGTATGGAGCAATCGATAGAGCAGTGGAATTAAATTCAGGATGAGTTGTCAGGCAAGCCTTCTGAAGTTCTAATGTATTTTGCAGTATTTATTTTTTGTAGCTATGAGTGATAAGTCATTTATGTCAGTGATTTGAGAACTCTGGCTACAGTATACTGTGACAGAACATCATATCCCAGAGGTGTTCTGCAGAGTTGCCCATACTCTGACATTGCCTTTTATTGCAACTTACTTAGTCTGTTTATAAGCTATTGCTGAGCTCACATGTTTCTATGGCAACAAAACCAGACCAAAGTGATAGCTTACATGTGCGTGCTGTGTCATATCCAATTAAGTCAGACTGACTATACACCACCATTATGTGTTCCTCTGCTCTGGAGGAAAATCAATAAATATGGACAGTGCCCAACAAGGTCCCCCTTGTATCTTTTTCTTATCCACTTTGGACTAGCAGATAAACAGGGAGACTAAGATAGATCAAGCCACTAGGATGTCTCTGATGCTACAAGAGGCAGGTGCTCTGTAGACACCATTCAAAACTTGGCCTATTCAGTCCGAACTCCTCTAACGTCCATTCATGCACAGAAAAACACCATCTGCTGCTGTTTTGCCTGGAGCATTCACAGCTGACCAAAAAAAACATGATACCAGCTGTTGCTAAACAAAAGCCAAACAAAGGGGGCAGGAAAAGGTTAGACACAAGTTCGACCGTGCTGAAGATTACTCAGTGGAAAGAGGGAGAGAGCGAGAGAGCGGATAGATAGAACATTTTTGTTGGCTCCCTCAAATCATCAGAGTAAGAAGGGTCTTTTCAGGAACAGTGAGTGTAAAGGGTTAAACATGAGATATTTAATCGCTTAGTCTAGAAGAGCCTTAAAGCATCAGTGGGTCAGGTGATAATAAAGATGGATACTGTGGATGAGGATGGTTTCACAGTTCACACAGTCACCGTCAGGGGGGAAACATCATGGTATATTATCACTGTCCTGGTGCCTGCTGTAGCACGGAGGGGCTAGTAGGAGAGCATGTAAAACACAGGTGTTAAATGAGACTGAATTTAACAAGCAGAGGGCCAGAGGGGGAATCACATGATAGATAATTATTCTAGTGAATATACTAGAAATGTGTAATAGTTGACAAACCTGAGAACTAATCATAAGACCACATCAACACATTAATTCACATCCAAAATCAACAAATAGAAGGAAAATCGAATGATCCACTGAAGAAGAACTGTTATTTTCAGTGAATATTGAAATGTATAATAGGTAACATACCTTGTCGCCAGACCATATCAACATATCTTTATACTTAAGCTAAATAAACAGATTAGGTAAACTAATATAAATACAATCAGAGAGGGCTGGGTCACAACCTAAATCAGTGCATCACATTCCTTTCTTCCTTATTAAGGGGCTCTAATTGTCCCCATCAGTGTGATGCTCATTGCTCTGTATTGTAGAGTGATTGGCACCAGTTCCTGGACCCTGTGAGACTGATCCTGCTCTAATGTATGGCTGGTTGACCTGGGGGAGGAGCAGCAAGGAGATGTGAAAGACTGAACAGCTTGCGTGCCTTCAGACTTCAGCTGTCCATGCAGACTGTATCTGCGTCAGAAATGGCACCCTATTCACTTGTGCACTGCTTTTGACCAGAGCCCCATTGTGGCTCTTGTCAAAAGTAGTGCACTATATAGGGAATGGTGTTCCATTTCGGACACAACCTGACAGGGTTGGGCTCAATTCAGAATTTTTAAATGGACTCCTATTCAACTTATGAGTTGAAAATTGAATTGGCCACACCCCACAGGATGTAGAATAAAAGTTTTAGTGACAGGAAGTAGAGTTTAATTCGGTGCAATTCAAGGAAATTCCACCCACACATAGAACATGAGAGTTTTATTGAATCTGACAGGTCACACTTTCAGATACCAACAAATACATAACTTCTGTCTAGAAACAATCTCCATGTACTCTTTTAACTTTAGTGCTTAGAATAGCAAATTATATTTCCACCAACCATTTAATTTGTTTGGCTTCTTTTTGAAGGCCTCAGGGTCAACTTGAGGGTTAAACTAATGCATTCTGGGAAATGTTGTATTTTCTCCCATATTGAACAAAATGGAGGAAGTGATTTATGAAATTAAAAATAACTTAGAATATTCATATACAGGTTTTGTTTTCCTTAATCATTCATTTTAAGAGTTTTTTCTGAAAATCAAATGTTCAAACAATATTTTATATGCATGTATATAACGACATGTTTGATGTTTTATGTACCCAATGTATATTGGGTGGAATCCAAGATGGCGTAGCAGTAGGACGTGTCTTTGTCTTGTCTTGTCCCGTGTAAATAGTCTTCGTATTTTTCGTATACATTTCGTATATATTTTAATTTCACTTTCCATCTAGGAACTGAATATACATTCCTACATTCCGCCTCACCCAATGTGGTACGGACCTGCTATTTTTTATACTTTACAACCGTAACCCCAATCAGAAGCTAGCCAGATAACTAGCTACTAGCTAGTAGTCAGTTAGCCACTGCTGCGGTCTTCACCCTTAACTCGGACACAGCCAGCTTCAGCTCGGGCCAATACCTGCCAGTCTGCAAGCGCGATATCAACCCAGAGCATATAGGACTGCTTTTTCTCTACCACATCACCGGATTCCTGACGCAAGCTCTGGACAATTACACCGTATCATCACAGCTAGCTAGCTGCAACCGAGTGGCTACTACTGGCTAACACCTCTGTCCCGAAGCAAGCACCAGTTAGCCTTGAGCTAGCCTCGAGCTAGGCCCATCTGCCGGCTAGCCGAAGAGGTCTACCAGCGAATTCTTGGGCTACAATACCTCTTTTGCCAATTGGACTGGACCTTTTTTGCCGAAACAGAGCCCTGCCAATCCATCACAACTGGTCTAAATCAGCTACAAGCTAATTTAGCCATTTTTTTGCCGCTGCTAGTAGCTTTTACCTTCTGCACAGACACCAGCCCTGTTATTAGCCTGGATATTACTCACCAATTTACCAGCATCGGACTGTCTCTCGACAACAACGCCGGATTCCTGCCGTAATCCCTGAGCCACTACTTCTGATCCTCACAGCTAGCTTGCAGCTAGCGCAGCTAGCGCCACTGCCACGAAGCTAGCACCAGTTAGCAAACACAATTCTACGATTCACAACCTCTCTTTCGCCATCCGGCTTGGATTCTCTGTCGACACGACCACGTCTGAGCAGACCCCCTCCGTCTGAGCAGACCACCTCCCGGGCTACTAACTTTAAACGCCGCGTGCTAGCTTAGTGGAGGCCTCCCTGCTCCATCTACGGCTGCCCCCTGGACACTATGATCACTTGGCTACATAGCTGATGCATGCTTGACTGTCCATTAATTCACGGTACTCCATTCTGTTTATTTGTGTTTTATCTGTCGGCTCTGTGCTTTAACTCAGGATCTGTGTGTAGTTAATCCGACCCTCTCTGCCTAGTCGTCGCCATTTTTACCTGTTGTTGCTGTGTTAGACTAGCACCCTGTTATTGCTGCTGTTATCTTACCTGTTGTTTTAGCTAGCTCTCCCAATCAAGACCTGCAATCACTTTATGCCTTATTGTATGTCTCTCTCAAATATCAATATGCCTTGCATACTGTTGTTCAGGCTAGTTATCATTATCATTGTTTTGGTTTGCAATGGACCCTGTAGTTCCACTCTCCGTACCTCTGTTACCTCCTTTGTCCCACCCCCCACACATGCGGTGACCTCACCCATTGAGACCAGCATGTCCAGAGATACAACCTCTCTTATCATCACCCAGTGCCTGGGCTTGCCTCCGCTGTACCCGCGCCCCACCATACCCTTGTCTGCACATTATGCCCAGAATCTATTCTACCACGCCCATAAATCTGCTCCTTTTATTCTTTGTCCCCAACGCTCTAGGCGACCAGTTTTGATAGCCTTTAGCCGCACCCTCATCCTACTACTCCTCTGTTCCTCGGGTGATGTGGAGGTAAACCCAGGCCCTGCATGTCCCCAGTCACCCTCATTTGTTGACTTCTGTGATCGAAAAAGCCTTGGCCTCATGCATGTCAACATCAGAAGCCTCCTCCCTAAGTTTGCCTTACTCACCGCTTTAGCACACTCTGCCAATCCTGATGTCCTTGCCGTGTCCGAATCCTGGCTTAGGAAGGCCACCAAAAATTCTGAGATTTCCATACCCAACTATAACACTTTCCGTCAAGATAGAACTGCCAAAGGGGGAGGAGTTGCAATCTACTGCAGAGATAGCCTGCAAAGTTCTGTCATACTTTCCAGGTCTATGCCCAAACAGTTCGAACTTCTAATTAAAAAAATTAATCTCTCCAGAAATAAGTCTCTCACTGTTGCCGCCTGCTACCGACCCCCCTCAGCTCCCAGCTGTGCCCTGGACACCATCTGTGAATTGATCGCTCCCCATCTAGCTTCAGAGTTTGTTCTGTTAGGTGACCTAAACTGGGATATGCTTAACACCCCGGCAGTCCTACAATCCAAGCTTGATGCCCTCAATCTCACACAAATCATCAAGGAACCCACCAGGTACAACCCTAAATCCGTAAACATGGGCACCCTAATAGACATTATCCTGACCAACCTGCCCTCCAAATACACCTCTGCTGTCTTCAATCAAGATCTCAGCGATCACTGCCTCATTGCCTGTATCCGCCACGGGTCCGCGGTCAAACGACCACCCCTCATCACTGTCAAACGCTCCCTAAAACACTTCTGCGAGCAGGCCTTTCTAATCGACCTGGCCCGGGTACCCTGGAAGGATATTGACCTCATCCCGTCAGTTGAGGATGCCTGGTCATTCTTTAAATGTTACTTCCTCACCATATTAGACAAGCATGCTCCGTTCAAAAAATGCAGAACCAAGAACAGATATAGCCCTTGGTTCACTCCAGACCTGACTGCCCTCGACCAGCACAAAAACATCCTGTGGCGAACTGCAATAGCATCGAAGAGCCCCCGCGATATGCAACTGTTCAGGGAAGTCAGGAACCAATACACGCAGTCAGTCAGGAAAGCAAAGGCCAGCTTTTTCAAGCAGAAATTCGCATCCTGTAGCTCTAACTCCAAAAAGTTCTGGGATACTGTAAAGTCCATGGAGAACAAGAGCACCTCCTCCCAGCTGCCCACTGCACTGAGGCTAGGTAACACGGTCACCACCGATACATCCGTGATAATCAAAGACTTCAACAAGCATTTCTCAATGGCTGGCCATGCCTTCCTCCTGGCGACTCCAACCTTGGCCAACAGCCCCGCCCCCCCCGCTGCTACTCGCCCAAGCCTCCCCAGCTTCTCCTTTACCCAAATCCAGATAGCAGATGTTCTGAAAGAGCTGGAAAACCTGGACCCATACAAATCAGCTGGGCTTGACAATCTGGACCCCCTATTTCTGAAACTGTCCGCCGCCATTGTCGCACCCCCTATTACCAGCCTGTTCAACCTCTCCTTCGTATCATCTGAGATCCCCAAGGATTGGAAAGCTGCCGCGGTCATCCCCCTCTTCAAAGGGGGAGACACCCTGGACCCAAACTGTTACAGACCTATATCCATCCTGCCCTGCCTATCTAAGGTCTTCGAAAGCCAAGTCAACAAACAGATCACTGACCATCTCGAATCCCACCGTACCTTCTCCGCTGTGCAATCCGGTTTCCGAGCCGGTCACGGGTGCACCTCAGCCACGCTCAAGGTACTAAACGATATCATAACCGCCATCGATAAAAGACATTACTGTGCAGCCGTCTTCATCGACCTGGCCAAGGCTTTCGACTCTGTCAATCACCATATTCTTATCGGCAGACTCAGTAGCCTCGGTTTTTCTAATGACTGCCTTGCCTGGTTCACCAACTACTTTGCAGACAGAGTTCAGTGTGTCAAATCGGAGGGCATGTTGTCCGGTCCTCTGGCAGTCTCTATGGGGGTACCACAGGGTTCAATTCTCGGGCCGACTCTTTTCTCTGTATACATCAATGATGTTGCTCTTGCTGCGGGCGATTCCCTGATCCACCTCTACGCAGACGACACCATTCTATATACTTCCGGCCCTTCCTTGGACACTGTGCTATCTAACCTCCAAACGAGCTTCAATGCCATACAACACTCCTTCCGTGGCCTCCAACTGCTCTTAAACGCTAGTAAAACCAAATGCATGCTTTTCAACCGTTCGCTGCCTGCACCCGCACGCCCGACTAGCATCACCACCCTGGACGGTTCCGACCTAGAATATGTGGACATCTATAAGTACCTAGGTGTCTGGCTAGACTGCAAACTCTCCTTCCAGACTCATATCAAACATCTCCAATACAAAATCAAATCAAGAATCGGCTTTCTATTCCGCAACAAAGCCTCCTTCACTCACGCCGCCAAACTTACCCTAGTAAAACTGACTATCCTACCGATCCTCGACTTCGGCGATGTCATCTACAAAATAGCTTCCAACACTCTACTCAGCAAACTGGATGCAGTTTATCACAGTGCCATTCGTTTTGTTACTAAAGCACCTTATACGACCCACCACTGCGACCTGTATGCCCTAGTCGGCTGGCCCTCGCTACATGTTCGGCGTCAGACCCACTGGCTCCAGGTCATCTACAAGGCTATGCTAGGTAAAGTGCCGCCTTATCTCAGTTCACTGGTCACGATGGCTACACCCACCCGCAGCACGCGCTCCAGCAGGTGTATCTCACTGATCATCCCTAAAGCTAAAACCTCATTTGGACGCCTTTCCTTCCAGTTCTCTGCTGCCTCCGACTGGAACGAATTGCAAAAATCTCTGAAGTTGGAGACTTTTATCTCCCTCAACAACTTTAAAAATCTGCTATCCGAGCAGCTAACCGATCGCTGCAGCTGTACATAGTCCATCTGTAAACTACCCACCCAATTTACCTACCTCACCCCCCATACTGCTTTTATTTATTTACTTTTCTGCTCTTTTGCACACCAGTATCTCTTCTTGCACATGATCATCTGATGATTTATCACTCCAGTGTTAATCTGCTAAATTGTAATTATTCGATTTATTGCCTACCTCATGCCTTTTGCACACATTGTATATAGATTCTCTTTTTTTCTACCATGTTACTGACTTGTTTATTGTTTACTCCATGTGTAACTCTGTGTTGTCTGTTCACACTGCTATGCTTTATCTTGGCCAGGTCGCAGTTGCAAATGAGAACTTGTTCTCAACTAGCCTACCTGGTTAAATAAAGGTGAAATAAAATAAAAAATAAAAAATATTTGTATAGGCTACACCTAAAATAGAATAGAAGAGGCATTTGGAATTAATTAATTTGAATTGAATTGGAATTTGAGGCATTTTCAATTCAATACTGAATTGTGCCCAACCCTGCAACCTGTGAGCTGTAAAAACACTATTAGAGCCACACAGACCTGTTGTCAGAATAGGGCAACCATCTACAAAAGTAACAAGGTGTCACAAATAAATGCAGTGCAGTGGGCACTAACAATATACTACCACCAGTACACAAAGAGGGAAAGGGGAAAGGGATACCTAGTCAGTTGCACAACTGAATGCATTCAACCACAATGTGTCTTCCGCATTTAACCCAACCCTTCTGAATCCGAGAGGTGTGAGGGGCTGCCTTAATCAACGTCATCAGCGCCCGGGGAGCAGTTGTTGTTGGGGATTAACTGCCTTGCTAAAGGGCAGAACGGCTGGGTCAGGGATTCAAACCAGCGACCTTTTGGTTACTGGCCCAATGCTCTTAACCGCTAGGCTAGCTGCCTAAAAGGTGTGTGTGTGTGTGTTGGGATACTGAAAGTTTGATTCATGTTGACAGCAAAAAAATATGACATTTTTTACCTTTATTATTTATCTGAGGCTGTATATATTTTAATTTTCCCTTTATTTAACTAGGCAAGTCAGTTAAGAACAAATTCTTATTTTCAATGACAGGCTAGGAACCCACTGTTCCTAGTCTGTCATTGAAAATAAGATTTTTTTCTTAACTGACTTGCCTAGTTAAATAAAGGTAAAATTGAAATATATATTTTTTTGCTGTCAACATGAATCAAACTTTCAGTATCCCAACACACACACACTGTTAACTGCCTTGTTCAGGGGCAGAATGACAGATTTTTACCTTGTCAGCTCAGGGATTCAATCTTGCAACGTTTCAGTTACTAGTCCAACGCTCTAACCACTAGGCTACCTGCCGCCCGAATGAATGGTGCTATTTCCTTTTCCATCTGAGGCTGTAAGAGAGGTGTCTATTGGTGGAACTTACATTTACAAACAGACATTGTTGATAATGCAATTTGACTAACAAATGCAATTTGACTAACAAATGCATGCAGGTGCTGTTTTTGCATCTGATTGTCAGTTTGTTATTTATACTGTCTCTTCCAATAGTCCAATAGATGTATGTTGTTCAATAGATTGATCTTGGAAATTCTGCTTCAGGAAAAGGAGTATGTGGAATTTTTAAAAATTTAAATTATGAATCTTACAGAATTAGATCAACTTTCACCTTATTAATTTCTATATCTACTGTAGCTAAGTGAAATGACAGTATGTCTGTATGTCTGGAGTGAGAGGGGAGAAGGAGGAGAGAGGGACAGGCTCCAGTCTGTAACCATTAGCCTATTAGAGGTGATTTGGCTGCTGTACTGATTTCAGTGCCTGCAGTTTTATCAGTTTAAAGCACAGGCAGCGTTCATTATTTATTTGCCGGGAGGGTCAGCCTCTCTTCAGCAGAACAAGTGTGGGTTGTGTTTCTGTCAAAAGGGGGGTTTAGTGCTTGACCCGCAAAGCCATTCAGCTCTCAGAGTGATCCATTGTTTGTGTCCTCTCTTTGTTTGCACTGTACAGAAGAGAGAGAGAGTGAGGGAAGGGGCCAGTGCAGGGGGAGGGAACAAGGGAAAGAAGCCGGGGTCTTCAGTGCAGTGCCAGAGGTTGCACTCTTCTTCCCACTCTACACACACAGATCCAAGACTACAGTAGGCCTACACAGTTTCCTCTAAGTCCATGCTCTCAGAATGTCAGCCTGAACTCCTAGTAGGCGTGATTATCAACTACGACGAGACAGCCTACAAGGAGGAGGTGAAAGCCCTGGTAGAGTGGTGTCAGGAAAATAACTTCTCCCTCAATGTTGACAAAACGAGGGAGCTGATCGTGGACAACAGGAGACAGCAGAGAGAGCACGCCCCCATCCACATTGACAGGGCCGCAGTGGAGAGGGTCAAAAGCTTCAAGTTCCTCGGTGTGCACATCACTGAGGACCTGAAATGCTCCCTTCACACCGACACCGTGGTGAAGGCGTAACAGCGCCTCTTCAACCTTAGGAGGCTGAAGAAATGTGTCTTGGTCTCTAAGACCCTCAAGAACTTCTACAGATGCACCATCGAGAGCATTTTGTCAGGCGATATCATCGCCTGGTACGGCAAATGCACTGCCCGCAACCGCAGGGCTCTCCAGAGGGTTGTGCGGTCAGCCCAACGCATCACCGGGGGCACTCCAGGAAATCTACAACACCCAGTGTCACAGGAATGCCAAGAAGATCATCAAGGATCTTAGCCACCCGAGCCATGGCCTGTTCACCCCACTACCGTCTAGAAGGTAGAGACAGTACAGGTGCATCAAAGCTGGGACCGAGAGAATAAACAGCTTCTATCTCCAGGCCATCTGACTGTTAAACAGTCATCACTAGCCAGCCTCCGCCCAGTACCCTGCATTGCACTGTAGAGACTTCTGCCCTACGTAGTCATTGAACACTGCAGTGACGGTCGGTGATGTTTAAGATGAGGGAAAACAATAAAAAAAATGAAGAGCATTGCCTTCTTTCTATTACAGCATATTGTATTATGTAAACTCTCCTTTCAGACTCACATTAAGCATCTCCAATCCAAAATGAAATCTAGAATCGGCTTCCTATTTCGCAAACAAAGCATCCTTCACTCATGCTGCCAAACATAGCCTCGTAAAACTGACTATACTACCGATCCTTGACTTCGGCGATGTCATTTACAAAATAGCCTCCAACACTCTACTCAGCAAATTTGATGCAGTCTATCACAGTGCCATCCGTTTTGTCACCAAAGCCCCATATACTACCCGCCACTGCAACATGTATGCTGTCGTTATCTGGCCCTCGCTTCATATTCGTTGCCAAACCCACTGGCTCCAGGTCATCTATAAGTCTTTGCTAGGTAAAGCCCCACCTTATCTCAGCTCACTGGTCACCATAGCAGCACCCACCCGTAGCACGCGCTCCAGCAGGTATATTTCACTGATCACCCCCAAATTCCTCCTTTGGCCGCATATCCTTCCAGTTCTCTGCTGCCAATGACTGGAACAAATTGCAAAAATCACTGAAGCTGGAGACTCATATCTCCCTCACTAACTTTAAGCATCAGCTGTCAGAGCAGCTTACAGATCATTTCACCTGTATATAGCCCATCTGTAAATAGCCCACCCAACTACCTCATCCCAATATTTTTTGTTTGTTGTTGCTCCTTTGCACCCCAGTATCTCTACTTGCACATTCATCTTCTGCACATCTATCACTCCAGTGTTTAATTGCTAAATTGTTATTATTTTGCCACTATGGCCTATTTATACCCTTACCTCCCTAATCTTACTTTATTTGCACACACTGTATATAGACTTTTCTATTGTGTTATTGACTGTACGTTTGTTTATTCCATGTGTAACTCTGTATTGTTGTTTGTGTGGCACTGCTATGCTTTATCATGGCCAGGTCGCAGTTGTAAATGAGAACTTGTTCTCAACTGGCCTACCTGGTTAAATAAAGTTGAATTTTTTTAAATAATTACTGTCATTCATATTCCATTCACCCAGCTCAATGTAACATCGATAGGTTTAGGATACTACATGATACTCACATTTTCCCTATACCCAGCATGAGGTTGCTACAACCTTGCCTATGAATGAACGTTTAATTGATTAAATTGATTGATTAAAATGTGATTAATCAATGTGACAGACAGTGACACATTCAATACCGCCTTGCACACTCTTGCCTGCATCTAGCTGATCTAGTGTGAAATCATTAGTCCAACAGTTGCAAACAAGAGTTATTTTGGACAAATTCAGGTATGTTTATCCCTGTTTCATTCAGTTTGCTTCTGTTAAATGTTTCTTTTTTTTACAGAATCAGTGGAATGAATACACCCCTGATCACACGCAAACACACTTCACTTTTTGTCACTACTCCCGGTCCTCCGCTCCTCCACTCCGGCATTCGACATCGCCGGTTTACTACCCACCGGTACTGGGAACCATCATTACGCGCACCAGGCTTTAATCATTACGCGCACCTGCGCTTCATCATTAAGCACACCTGGACTCCATTACTTAACTCATTACCTCCCCTTTACCTCCCATTTACACTTCCATAGCAGCCACATACAAACAGCATAATAATTTAGCTCGTTGTTTAATTCCTTTTCGAATCTACACGTTCTCCTCCTCTCACCTTTTCCCTTCGCTTGTGGACTTCAGTGCACAACACATCAGCTGTCTGTTACCAGGCAAAAAACCTTTCCAAGCCAAACCTTCATATCATAACCTGTAACCGCTACACACAGCTTAAATAGTTTCACCATATTAGCTAACGTCATAGTCAACATAGCTACTAGAACTAACGCGTTAGTAAATACACTACAATCATGCAGTACAGTGCACAGTCAGCAAGCAGTTTAGCAGTTACACCGGAGGACCACAGTGGCAATAAATTAATAAAACCAAAAGCTTACCTTGACTTGGAAGAGTTCCAGTGTTGGATAGCCATAGCCAGCTAGCTAACATAGCATCCCTCTCTGTTTGAGCAAGGTGTTTGAGTATGCTAAACTAGCTAACTGCATATAGCTAAGTGAATGTGAAAAAAACACACTGAAATCTCTCTCTCTCTCTCTTGCTTCTCCTTCATTTTTAAGCGCTTCTCTCTCCCGGATCCGGGATCCTCCTCATCAAAAAAGCTGACTAGCATAGCCTAGCCTAACGGGACAGGGATATCATATAATATAATTTTCATGAAATCACAAGTCCAATACAGCAAATGAAAGATAAACATCTTGTGAATCCAGCCATCATTTCTGATTTCTTAAATGTTTAACAGCGAAAACACAATATGTATTTCTATTAGCTAACCACAATAGCCAAACACACAACCGCATATTTTCACCATGTTTCCACCGCATAGGTAGCTTTCACAAAACCGACAAAATAGAAATAAAATTAGTCACTAACCAAGAAACAACTTCATCAGATGACAGTCTTATAACATGTTATACAATACATTTATGTTTTGTTCGGAAATGTGCATATTTGAGGTATAAATCATAGTTTTACATTGCAGCCACCATCAAAAATAGCACCAAAGCAGCCAGAATAATTACAGAGAGCAACGTGAAATACATAAATACTCATCATAAAACATTTATGAAAAATACATGGTGTACAGCAAATGAAAGATAAACATCTTGTGAATACAGCCAATATTTCAGATTTTTTAAGTGTTTTACAGCGAAAACACAATATAGAATTATATTAGCTTACCACAATAGCCAAACACACAAACGCATTTATTCACCGCAAAGGTAGCTTTCGCAAAAACCAGCAAAAGATATAAAATTAATCACTAACCTTTGGACAACTTCATCAGATGACAGTCTTATAACATCATGTTATACAACACATTTATGTTTTGTTCGAAAATGTGCATATTTATAGCTACAAATCTTGGGTATACATTGTGAATACGTAGCAACGATTCACCAGAATCTCCGGAGATATTTTGGACACTCACCTAATCTGACCAAAGAACTCATCATAAACTTTACATAAAAATACTTGTTGTATGGCAAATGAAAGATACACTGGTTCTTAATGCAACCGCTGTGTTAGATTTTAAAAAATTACTTTACCATAACATACAGCTTGCGTTATTGTGAGACAGCACTCACCAACACGGCGGAGAATAGGAGTCAACATTTTACACAGAAATACGAAATAACATCATAAATGTTTTATTACTTTTGCTGAGCTTCCATCAGAATGTTGTACAAGGAGTCCTTGGTCCAGAATAAATCGTTGTTTGGTTTTAGAATGTCCATTTCTTCTGTCGAATTCGCGCCACAATGCTAGCCAAGGTTGCTAACATTCCCATCCTCTCTTGGCGCAAAGAACGGAAAATTCCAAAAGTCCCAATAAACGTTGAATAAACTGATAAAACTCGGTTGAAAAAACCTACTTTATGATGTTATTATCATATGTATCAAATAAAATCAGAGCCGGAGATATTCGCCGTGTATACCGAACGCTTTTCAGAAGACAATGTCGAGCTCCCCAGCGCGCCTTCGAAGACAAAGAAAATACCGGACCTGTCACTCCAAAAGCTCTTATTCGACCTCAGATCAAGCTAGACACCCCATTCCACCTTCCACTGCCTGTTGACATCTAGTGGAAGGCGTATGAAGTGCATGCATATCGATAAATAAAAGCCAGTTGAATAGGCAGGCCCTGAAACAGATTCAGATTTTTCACTTCCTATATGGAAGTTTGCTGCCAAATGAGTTCTGTTTTACTCACAGATATAATTCAAACAGTTTTAGAAACTTCACAGTGTTTTCTATCCAATAGTAATAATAATATGCATATTGTATGATCTAGAATAGAGTACGAGGCAGTTTCATTTGGGCACGATTTTTTCCAAAGTGAAAACAGCGCCCCCCTATTGACAAGAAGTTAAAGAAATTCATTTGAAAACTGTTCAACTATTATCTTTCTCTCTTTGACTGAACTACTCTTCGCATTGTATGCACTGTAGTGCTAGCTAGCTGTAGCTTATGCTTTCAGTACTACATTCATTCTCTGGTCTTTTTATTGGGTGGACAACGTGTTAGTTCATGCTGCAAGAGCTCTGATAGGTTGGAGGATGTCCTCCAGAAGTTGCCATAATTACTGTGTAGGTCTTGTTCCCCAGTTTCTGTGTTGTGGGTTTGTATGTGTTTTTGTATGTATTTCAGGAAATGGCTTCCTGAAGTCCAAAAAGCTTCTGGGTATGCCCCAGTATTGTTTGTTGCTCAGGGAGAGCTTATTGGTATGTCCTGTGTTGGTTGTTGCTCAGAGGCAGGTTTTGTAAAGTATTTTGTAGCCGGTCCTGCAGACGTGTATGTCAAAAGGACTGTTTTTGATTATTGAAATTTTTACTTACGATTGTAATTATTCTGTTTTTGTTCGCAGAAGGGAAGGGGAAGGCACCTCGGGAGTGCTTAGGCAAGAGGCCTGCGGGCATACATATACCCGTAGTATGCACTCTGTCTATGCACACTAGGTAAGACCTGGACGGACCATCCCCTGTATTTTGGTTAGTGCGCCAGGTGGTGCTAGTTAGGTAACTTCACAAAATAGTTGGCATCATGAGGAATGAAAATTATGTGGCTATATTGAAGCAACATCTCAAGACATTAGTCAGGAAGTTAATGCATGGTCACAAATGGGTCTTCCAAATGGACTATGACCCCAAGCATACTTCCAAAGTTGTGGCAAAATGGCTTAAGGACAACAAAGTCAAGGTATTGGAGTGGCCATCACAAAGCCCTGACCTCAATCCTTTTAAACATTTGTGGGCAGAACTGAAAAAGTGTGTACGAGCAAGGAGGCCTACAAACCTGACTCAGTTACACCAGCTCTGTCAGGAGGAATGGGCCAAAATTCACCCAACTTATTGTGGGAAGCTTGTGGAAGGCTACCCGAAACGTTTGACCCAAGTTAACCTTTTATCAATATAGGGGGTGCTGTTTCAACGTTACATTTATCGTTCCCAAATTAAACTGCCTCGTACTCTATTCTTGCTCGTACAATATGCATATTATTATTACTATTGGATAGAAAACACTCTCTAGTTTCTAAAACCGTTTGAATTATTTCTCTGAGTGAAACAGAACTCATTCTGCAGCTCACTTCCTGTCAAGAAGTGAGATTTCTGAAATTGAGGTCTCTGTTCCAGGGTCGGTTTATAAATTCCCTTATAAGCTATGGGGCTACATGCACTGCATACGCCTTCCCCTAGATGTCAGTAAGCGGTGAGACTTTGAATGGAGCGGATAGCACCATCTGTGGGAGTATAAAACCTCTTGTAACGGAAGTACCGACCTTTTCGACGAGGCGCCTGACGCAGGAGGGAAACCGGCATGGCGTCTTCAAAAGCTTTCGGTTTAGCAGTTCTTTATCTCCGGCTCTGATTTAATTAGTTTTTTGTCTTAAAAACTTCATAAGGTAGTTAATTTAAACCGACTTATAGCAGTTTATAGCAGTTTATTGCGATTTTCTGGAGTTTCTTTGTCAGGCGTTATCACGAGTTGGGCACCTCTCCGGGTACATCGGAGTTAGCAGCTAATTTCTACAGGAGTAGAGGACATCTTTCAACCAAAAGACGATTGTTCTGGACAAAGGACCACTTGCCCAAGATTCTGATGGAAGATCATCCAAAAGTAAGAGCTATTTATGATGTTAATTCGTATATCTGTGGAAAGATGTAAAATTATTAGTTCGCCATTGATTTAGGCATGGTCTCGCTGTAACGCACGCTGAATGTCGAGTAACGTTAATTTTAAAAATCTAACACAGCGGTTGCATTAAGAACTAATGTGTCTTTCATTTGCTGTCCAACCTGTATTTTTTAGTCAAGTTTACGATTAGTTATCGATTAGATTAGGTGCCTCTCCAAGATGGCGCCGGCCAGATTGCCTGAAATGTTGCTACTAATCACATTGTATAACCACGATTTGTGCTGCCAAATATGCACATTTTCGAACAAAACCTATATGCATTGTGTAATATGATGTTACAGGACTGTCATCTGATGAAGTATATCAAGGTTAGTCAAAAATTATATATCTTTTGCTGGATTGTTACGATCGCTAACCTTTGCTACTGGTAAACGGCTTGTGTTTCCGGGTATTGTGGTAAGCTAATATAATGCTAAATTGTGTTTTCGCTGTAAAACACTTAAAAAATCTGAAATATTGGCTGGATTCACAAGATGTTGGTCTTTCATTTGCTGTACGCTGTGTATTTTTAAGAAATGTTTTATGATGAGTATTTCGGTATTTGACGTTGGTCTCTGTAATTATTCTGGCTGCTTCGGCACTATTTCAGATTGCAGCTGCAATGTAGAACTGTGATTTATACCTGAAATATGCACATTTTTCTAAAAAAAACATATGCTATACAATAAATATGTTATCAGACTGTCATCTGATGAAGTTGTTTCTTGGTTAGTGGCTATATATATCTTTATTTGGTCGAAATTGTGATAGCTACCTATGCAGGAAATAAATGGTGGGAAAAAAAAGTTGTGTCTTTTGCTATCGTGGTTAGCTAATAGATTTACATATTGTGTCTTCCCTGTAAAACATTTTAAAAATCAGAAATGATGGCTGGATTCACAAGATGTGTATCTTTCATCTGGTGTCTTGGACTTGTGATTTAATGATATTTAGATGCTAGTATTTACTTGTGACGCTATGCTAGGCTATGCTAGTCAGCTTTTTTACTTTGGGGGGTGCTCCCGGATCCGGGATTGGGACCAATTAGAAGTTAAACAACTTAAAGGCAATGCTACCAAATACTAATTGAGTGTATGTAAACTTCTGACCCACTGGGAATGTGATGAAATAAATAAAAGCTGAAATAAATCATTCTCTCTACTATTATTCTGACATTCAAATATAAAATAGATTTAGATTTTTTTAACACTTGTTTGGTTACTACATGATTCCATATGTGTTATTTCATAGTTTTGATGTCGTCACTAATAGTCTACAATGTAGAAAATAGTACAAATATAGAAAAACCCTTGAATGAGTAGGTGTGTCCAAACTTTTGACTGGTACTATTCACATATTTATATTCCGGACTCTGGTCCGGAAGCTACATTCCTGCAATTCTATCCATTTTGCCATGGGGTTTTGTACTGTGTATTTAAATACTGTATTCTCGACATAGCACGTTGTAATATTTATTCTACTGTACATTGCATTTTACAGTAGTTACACTGTTTATATACACCACATATGTATTTATGTACTGGATTCTTAACACCCCTTGACTTTTTACAGCCTGAATTTAAAATGGATGAAATTGAGATTTGTTGTCACTGGCAAGATCCCAAGATCCCATAATGTCAAAGAATTAATTTGTTTTTGGAGATTCTTACAACTTAAAAAAAAATGAAAGCTGAAATGTCTTGAGTCAATAAGTATTCAACCTCTTTGCTATGGCAAGCGTAAGTTCACCGGTACAAATGTGCTTAACAAGTCACATAAGTTGCATGGACAATAATAGTGTTTAACATGATTTTTGAATGACTACCCAATCTCTGTATCCCACACATACAATTATCTGTACGGTCCCTCAGTCCAGCAGTGACTTTCAAACACAGATTCAACCACAAAGACCAGGGAGGTTTTACAATACTTCACAAAGAAGGGTACCTATTGGTAGATGGGTAAAAATAAAACAAAAAGCAGACATTGGAAATTCCTTTGAGCTTGGTGAAGTTATTAATTACACTTTGGATGGTGTATCAATACACTCAGTCACTAAAAAGATACATGCGTCTTTCCTAACTCAGTTAGGATTTCACCATGAGGCCAATGGGAACTTTAAAACAATTACAGAGTTTAACGGCCGTGATAGGAGAAAACTGAGGATGGATCCACAACATTGTAGTTGTGAAAAGAAGGAAGCCTATACAGAAAACATTCATCCTGTTTACAATAAGGCACTAAAGTAAAACTGCAAAAAATGTGGCAAAGAAAACAACTTTATGTCCGGAATATAAACTGTTATGTTTGGTGCAAATCCCACACAACACATCACTGAGTACCACTCTTCATATTTTCAAGCATGGTGGTGGATGCATCATGTTATGGGTATGCTTGTCATCGACAAGGACTAGGGAGTTTTTTCATGATAATAAGAAAAGGAATAGAGCTAAGCACAGGCAAAATACTCTAGCAAAACCTGGTTCAGTCTGTTTTCCAACAGACACTGTGTCATGGCCGATGCTGGAAGAAGACCAAGGTTCAGCGTGGTGAGCGTACATTTTCCTTTTTATTTAAAATGTCGCCAACAAAACAACAAACAGAAGAAACAACCGTGAAGCTTACAGGGCATTAGTGCCACAAACAAAGTTAACTACCCACACCGAAAGGAGGGAAAAAGGGCTACCTAAGTATGGTTCCCAATCAGAGACAACGATAGACAGCTGTCCCTGATTGAGAACCATACATAGAAACACAAAATCATAGAAGTAAAGGACATAGAATGCCCACCCAAATCACACCCATACCAAACCAAAAAGAGACATAAAAAAGGCTCTCTAAGGTCAGGGCGTGACACACTGAGCGACAAATTCACCTTTCAGCAGGACAATAACCTAAAACACAAGGTCCAATTTACACTGGAGTTGCTTACCAAGATGCCATTGAATATTTCTGAGTAGCCGAGTTACTGTTTTGACTTAAATCGGCTTAAAATCTATGGTAAGACTTGAAAATAGCTGTCTAGCAATGATCAACAACCAACTTGACAGAGCTTGAAGAATTTTTTTCAGGTGTGCAAAGCTCTTAGAGACTTATCCAGAAAGGATCACAGCTGTAATCACTGCCAAAGGTGATTCTAACATGTATTGACTCAGGGGGTTGAATACTTATCTAATCAAGATACATTAGTGTTTTAGATTTCATATTTTTTCTTCCACTTTGACATTAGAGTGTTTTGTGTAGATTATTGACAAAAAATGACAATTAAAACCATTTAAATTTTACTATGTAACACAACAAAATGATTAAAATTACAGGCCTCTCATCTTTTTAAGTGGGAGAACTTGCACAATTGGTGGCTGACTAAATACTTTTTTGCCCCACTGTATATGAATTTCACTGCACCCGCTATAACATATTAAACTGTGTACCTTGAATGACCAATAAACTTAGATTTGATTATTCGATTTTGGCCTAGGCTGACATAAACCATGCAGGTAGGTTCAAATTAAACAAAAATAATAAAATATTTGGAATTTGACCAAATTCAACTTTTTTTGCTTGCTGTTTCATACACATCTATGTGCTTTTACGAAGAAAAAAAACATGTAGGCTATATGGATTACACCAAGTTAGGCATACCTAATTTCAAAATAGGCCATCATCACTGTCAATTGTAAATGATTATTATTCACATTTTACTGGTCAAACTGCAACAGCATGCCAATTATTTGATTGATCTCAATCAGTTTCATGGGAATAGCCTATGCATTTTGATCTCCTTGAATTACTCTTTAATGAGTGAAAGAAATCAAGCTTTTGGGGTGGTGTATTCATGCATCTCAATAAACCAGTGGCGATATTTTAACATCTTGGTGGGGCAAACTCCAAAACATTTTTAGAAGCATGCCAGCAAAGCCACAACAACACTGAACAATACATGAATTGCACTATAACGGTGACAAATGGTGCCCATAACTGTAAGGGCCAACATAAAGCTGTCCCAACAGCAGAGATTTCTTTTCAGCACCATGGAGTGAATCCTTACCACTGCTACACCTGGCTATCAGCGGACCTTGTCTGGCAGCAAAACAGTTCATTCAGCCTCATTTACTGCCTTTTAAAAAAACATAGCTGATGTGGCTGAATTGCTTCAACAAATGTGGTTTCCACTGACAATTGAGATGTACAAACTATGGCATAAGAGGACAAAGAGCAGATAAGTGGCAATGCGTAATTTCGATTAAGACATTAATGAGCGAGCTAGGATGGACGTAGTCAATATAACTATTTGTTCAGCACTTTTGAAATGTACAGCGACAGAATTCAGAACATGGTCTGTTCTTACAGTATTCTCCCTGTACACCAAGTCAGAACCGTAGGATAAATAATGGTGGCATATAAGCAGACAATGAAAGCAGACAAAATTCAATGATGACATTTCTCTAAAACAGGCTATATGCTACATGTGCACCACCAAGTCAGAACAGTGGGCTAAGTTAGGAGGGGGAAAGGGACCAAATTATTAGGGTGAGGCACATGGGCTACTAACAGCTTACTACAGAACATACACTTAGTATTACTTTCTTAGCTACAGTACACATATCTCCCTGACATATTACATAATTTATGCAGCAGCATTCAATACTTATTTGGACTCACCTTGTTGTGCTGTGCTCACTTGAACAGGAAGGAAAAAAACAAGGTTGAATCATGGAGTCAGTGTTCTTCAGGTCAGAACTCTAGAAAGAGGCCAGAGTTCCCGACTTGGAATTCGGAGTTGGATGACCATTCAAAACTTATTTTCCCAGTCGGAGCTCGTTTTTTTCAGAGTTCCCAGTTGTCTTGAACTCACTGAAGTCTGAAATTTCCCAGTTCAGAGTTTCCAGTTGTTTTGAACACAGAAGAAGTCATGCTGGATTGACAGCATGGCCAATGTATTCAACCTTTTCTGGCCCATCTTGTTGAATGTTTATCCTTTTAAGCTTAGAAAAGAGACCCTTAAACCCAGACATGGACACCCACTCCACTGAATAGCAGGACAGTGATTGCTTGACAATGCTTGCAGTTAGCCACTGATTCCTTCTAAACCACTCATTGCTGAATTTGCAATTTCCAACTTGTTGTGTAATGTTTATGTCCAATGACCGACGAGCACTGATACATTTTATCTATCATTTCTCTTCATAATTTCTCTTCATATGACAAGGATTGAAAACGATTTGCCAGTAGATTGTTGACTTGATTCATAATGACGACTGCTAGCTACGATTTTTAAAGTATGATGTTGACATGATCAGTCAAATCTACAGTAGATATAACGCGATTGGACATCATTTTATCTGTGGCCAATGACCTTGAGCCTTCTTGGATGGGCACTTTTAATGTACAGTGCATTCGGAAAGTATTCAGACCCCTTAACTTTTTCCACATTCTGTTACGTTACAGCCTTATTCTAAAATTGAATAAATATTTTTTCCCCTCCTTAATCTACACACAATACCCTATAATGACAAAGTGAAAACGTGTTTTTAGAAATCTTTGCTAATTTATATAAAAACGGAAATATCACATTTACTTAAGTATTCAGATCCTTTACTCAGTACTTTGTTGAAGCACCTGTGGCAGCGATTAAAGCCTCAAGTCTTCTTGGGTATGACACTACAAGCTTGGCACACCTGTATTTGGGGAGTTTCTCTCATTCTTCTCTGCATATCCTCTCAAGCTCTGTCAGGTTGGATGGGGAGCTTCGCTGCACAGCTATTTTCAGGTCTGTGCAGAGATGTTCGACCGGGTTCAAGACCGGGCTCTGGCTGGGCCACATTGAGACTTGCCCCGAAGCTACTCCTGCGGCTGTCATTGTCCTGTTGGAAGGTGAACCATCACCCCAGTCTGAGGTCCTGAGTGCTCTGGAGCAGGTTTTCATCAAGGATCTCTCTGTACTTTGCTCCGTTCATCTTTGCCTCAATTCTGACTAGTCTCCCTGTCCCTGCCGCTGAAAAACATCACCACAGCATGATACTGCCACCACCATGCTTCAACGTAGGTATGGTGCCAGGTTTCCTCCAAATGTGACACTTGGCATTCAGGCCAAAGAGTTCAATCTTGGTTTCATCAGACCAGATAATCTTGTTTCTCATGGTCCGAAAGTCTTTAGGGGCCTTTTTTTTCAAACTCCAACCCGGGCTGTCATGTGCTTTTTACTGAGGAGTGGCTTCCGTCTGGCCCCTCTACCATGAAGGCCTGATTGGAGAAGTGCTGCAGAGATGGTTGTCCTTCTGGAAGGTTCTCCAATCTCCACAGAGGAACTCTGGAGCTCTGTCAGAGTGAAAATCAGGTTCTTGGTCACCTCGCTGACCAAGGCCCTTCTCCCCCGATTGCTCAGTTTGGCCAGGCGGCCAGCTCTAGGAATAAACTTGGTGGTTCTAAACTTCTTCCATTTAACAATGATTGAGGACACTATGTTCTTGGGGACCTTCAATGCTGCAGATATTTGTTGGTACCCTTCCCCAGATCTGTGCCTCGACACAATCCTGTCTCCGAGCTCTACGGAATTCCTTTGACCTTATGGCTTGGTTTTTGCTCTGACATGCACTGTCAACTGTGGGACCTTACATAGACAGGTGTGTGCCTTTACAAATCATGTCCAATCAATTGAATTTACTACAGGTGGACTCCAATCAAGTTGTATAAACATCTCAAGGATGATCAACTGAAACAGGATGCACCTGAGCTCCATTTCGAGTCTCAGAGCAAAGCGTCTGAATACTATTGTAAATAAGATATTTCAGTTTTTATTTTTAATACATTTGCAAAAATATTCAGAATGGTGACATTTGCGCGATCGGTTTTCTATCGCTTATTTGCACGTCGCGTCAATGATATCATGTCACCATGTGGGACTGTGGGTCAATTAAATTTGTCGGAGTGGGCGCCCTGATTCTAGTTTGTGAGCTAGGTAGGCTACTGCCTGGGAAGGTCTCCCACTCAGAAGTACGAGATGGGGAGGGGGCGGGGGTATGTTGATCTCCCCACTGGAAGCCAGAGGTAGGGGGAGCGGGGGAATCTATCAAATAGCTAACTTTGTACAGTACTAATAAAGTTAGTAATGCAGTTAGTTGTGCAATTTAGTTTGTGTGTTTCTTGTTTGGAGCGCAATAGTGTAATAATCAGGTTCTCTTCTTTATAAGTGTGTTAATCTATTTGTGTGATATAGGATTTGTGCAATTTAGTTTTATTTGTGTGTTTTTTGTTATCAAAAGGGTAATACTGTAATAATTTGACTCTTTTTTATTTGCAATTATACGCTGCAATTTATTTATATTTGTCTTTGTTACTTATTTTTCATATTTATGAGTCTTATTTTTGTATATATATTTATATCGTTTTAAATGTTATGATTATTTATTTGTGTAGTTCCAAATGTCTGAAAAAAAATTACAGTAAGTACAGAATGGTGCTTTTTTGGGGGGGGGGGGGGGCTGAAAAGGTGGTTCGCCCAGGGAACCATACAAGCTAGAACACTGGTCACAAGGCATATGAACTAACAGGTTATAGAGCAAACAACCCAATTATCACAACACGTGTTGTAATATGGCATTTTTTTCTGGCTTGGCTTCCCTAGTGATTTTCGCTATAACTAAGTGGTCACATATTTTTCTGGGTTCCACTGTGCAAGAGGGGGTCTGTGGAGTTTTATGAACATCAAGGCAGACACACTGCATTTTGAAATGGGAAAAAGTGAGGCCTTCGCGCTTCCCCAGTAATACAGACCTGTTCTCGACATAAACGTTGTAGCTTTAACCAGTGGGATATTTTTCCGTGCGCATTTGTAGGTTAAATCATTTCGCGGGTCAATGTGAGACTCGCACCATCTTCCTTTGAAGTCAACAATACCGGTGTGATTTTTGGATGCGGGAATAAACAGGAGACAGACGTACAATTCCCGTCAGTGCACCAGGTAGGTGGCTTTGGACACCATAATTAAAGTTTTGAACCTAGAATGGGTGCATTTTATGGTGAGTAAAGTCAAGTATCTATAAAAACTATTTCACACATTAGCAGCCTATACGCCCATTTATTGCAAGGAAAATGTACTATGAAGGAAAATGTTGGGAACGTCTCAAATATATGGCGCAAATAGGTTCATTTTGGTGTAGCCTACAAGTTACCAATAGGCCCAATAACTATAACCTTACGAATTAGAGTTGGCATGCTTGGCATGCTTGCAATATTATGATATGGATGAGTAGGTTAATTGCACATTTTGCCCTCACACTGCTACCAATGGGTCAGTTGCTTAAGCCACTAACTAGGTTCAGGAATCAATATGGCTATAGTTGATGGCCAATTCCTCCCATACTGCACTGTGGTCAGGGTTCATCTGAACATGTTCATGTTCCTTGCTTCCACTCCCTCAATACCAATGTAGCCCAATTGGAGAATCTGGACAGTGTGGGTTGAGAAGTGGAGGCTTGGTGATTTGGGTGACAGCCAGGATTCATGCAAACATAGGCAGCCTAGGCATGCTACTGACTGGAACCAGTTAATCAGTGGGTGCAGTCAATTTGTCTTGGGCTTTGATGTGATGGTGGGGTCTGGGTGGGAGAAGGTAGGTCTACTGCACTAATTCTGTGTTCATCATCTGCAGCAGTATCATCTATCAATGTCAGGTTGGATGACCCCTACCCCAACCAAGCCTACCCTCAAAAGCTGTTCTCATACATAAGGGGTCTTTTTTTCACTATGTCCTTAATATTAGAATTGCACTCCATTTTAACAATATAAATGAGAATGCACTGCCACAGTTAATTAATGGAATAGTACAAGCACTGCTATTCCCCATCCCCTCATCCACGCATATGGGTTATTAAATGATTTACTGTATTTGGGATGATTGGAGTTGTAAGAGCTGTAAGGCTTTGCCATAGTCAGTGATGTAGTGGTAAAAAAAGCAAGTCGGTAAATTTTTCTGCAAAGGGTGGGTAAACTGTCAAGCAAAAAAAACAACAAGTGGGGATGACCATCCTACTCAGTGCATTTCATAAAAATTAAAATAGTGAAACATTAAACTTTTTAGATAAAACTATACTAAATATATTCACGTCACCAAATAACTGATTAAAAACACACTGTTTTGCAATGAAGTATCCTCAACAGCACCCTGTAGGGGAGCACCAAAGTAGGACAGCTATTTTCCGTCCCCCTCTTGGTACATTGACTTCAAAACAATATCTATGAGGATCATGGTTCTAGCCCCCTTCCATAGACTTACACAGTAATTATAACGACATCTGGAGGACATCCTCCAACTTATCAGAGTTCTTGCAGCATGAACTGACATGTTTTCCATCCAATCCAAGGATCAGAGAATGAATCTATACTGAATCTATACTGTTAGTCCCATGTTTTGTCACACAACACAATGCCACAGATGTCTCAAGTTTTGAAGCAGCGTGCATTTGGCATGGTGACTGCAGGAATATCCACCAGAGATGTTGCCAGAGAATTTAATGTAAATTTTTCTAACAAGCTGCCTCCAACATCGTTTTAGAGAATTTGGCAGTGCGTCCAACCGGCCTCACAACCACCAACCCCGTGTAATCACGCCAGCCAAGGACCTCCACATCCGTCTTCTACACCTGCGGGATAGTCTGAGACCAGCCACCCGGACAGCTGATGAAACTGAGAAGTATTTCCATCTGTAATAAAGCCCTTTTGTGGTGAAAACTCATTCTGATTGCCTGTGCATGGCTCCCCTGGTGGGTGGGCCTATGCCCTCCCGGGCCCACAATGGCTGCGCCCCTGCTCAGTGATGTGAAAGCCATAGTTTAGGGCCTAATTCATTTAGCTAGGACTGCAGTGCATAAAATGTAATGAGTAGTTGAATCAAAGAGAAAGACAATAATTGTATTTTTCCATATTCTCTTTCACTTACTTAGCTAGCTAATGCAGTTAATTTAGCCTACTCAAGAACAACCTGACTCAAACAGAGAGGAAAGCTGTTTATGCAGGCTAAGGCAATCTAACACTCCTAACTCTTTCAAGTCAAGGTAAACTTTCGGTTGTATTTATTTATTGTCACCGGGGCCCACCGGTGTAACTGCTAAACTGCTTGCTGATTGTACACATGGATTGGATTGTGGGTTTATTAATGCATTAGTTCTAATAGCTATGTTGACTATGGTGTTAGCTAATATGGTGACAACGATGTAGGCTTTGTGTAGCGGTTAGCGGTTATTATATGAAGGTTTGGCTTGGAGAGGTTTTTTCGCATGGTCACAGACAGCTGTTGTATTGTGCACTGAAGTCCACAAGCGAAGGGAAAATGTGAGAAGAGGAGAGCGCATAGATGTGATGATGATGTTGTATGGCTGCTATGGAAGTGAACTGTGTCTGCACAGGTGATCAGGGGTGTACTCATTCTGCCGATTCTGTTGCAAAACATTTCTTAAAACAAAACGTGGATGGCCCTACCTGAATTTGTTCAATAGAAACTCTTGTTTTGCAACTGTTTGGACTAATTATTACATCCTAGATCAGCTAGATGCAGGTAAGAGTGTGCAAGGTGGTAAAGAATGTGTCACTGTCTGTCACCGGTCACTCCAATTTGTCTCTCGACCTATGTTATATACTTTCATTTGTAGGCTATGTGGTAGGGACCTCATGACGGGTATAGGGCAAATTAGAGTATCATGTAGTAGCCTAAACCTAGAAATGTTACGTTGACCTGGGTGAATGGAATATGAATGACAGTCCTCCAATATGCTGTAATAAAAATAAGGCCATGATGATCATAGAAAAATGTGTTTTCCTTAATCTTAAACAGCACTGACCGCTACTGGATTATTCACTACCCTGTATCAGATGAAATTGCATGCTGTCATCCTGTGAATTATTTAGATAAAGCAACAATCATTTTTTATTAACCAGTATGATAAACCTAGAGGCCCCATGTTATAGTTAGTGTCAGACAGTACCCCAAAAATGCATCAAATGCATTCAAACAAAACTTTGAGACAAAGAGTCAGAGTGGCGAGACCTGCATTCTGAAAAGATTAAAGGTGATGCAGCTAATTTAGCGGGCGTGCGTCAAACATGAGCGCTGGCTATGACCTTTTCTGTGGCTATGAGAACAGGCCACCTCACAAGACAAACTGTATTAAAAATAAATGGAGGAGCTTTGTGGAAAGGTCAGGACACATGTTTCTGAGATGTCTGGTGTAAGTCTGTCTATAAGTCTATATACCTTAACGGCTCTCAAATAGCCGCCTGTCCCTTCTAATTCCCCGACAATGTCACACATTTCAGCAAATAAATGCCTGTTTCAAATAAACGCCTTGTCTAAATGAATTGTTTATGAGGTTACCATGAATTACCATCAATTGTTTCCAATGTTTAACATTTGATTTGTTACATTAAAGATGCACTCTGCAGAAATCACTCTCCCATTCCTGGTTGCTAAAATTTGAATAGTATGCCTAATTTCAGTTTGTGACAAAACAAGCTAGTATAGCGTAGAGCAGTGGTTCCCAAACTTTTTATAGTACCCGTACCCTTTCAAACATTCAACCTCCAGCTGCATACCCTCTCTAGCACCAGGGTCAGCGTACTCTCAAATGTTGTTTTTTGCCATCATTGTAAGCCTGCCACACACACACTATACATTTATTAAGCATAAGAATGCGTGTGAGTTTTTGTCACAACCCGGCTCGTGGGAAGTGACAAAGAGCTCTTATAGGACCAGGGCACAAATAATAATATAATAATAATCAATAATGTTGCTCTTTATTTAACCATCTTACATATAAAACCTTATTTGTTTACTGAAAATGGTGAATAACTCACCACAGGTTAATGAGAAGGGTGTGCTTGAAAGGATGCACATAACTCTGCAATGTTGGGTTGTATTGGAGAGAGTCTCAGTATTAAATCATTTTCCACACACAGTCTGTGCCTGTATTTAGTTTTCATGCTAGTGAGGGCCGAGAATCCACTCTCACATAGGTACGTGGTTGCAAAGGGCATCAGTGTCTTAACGGCGTGATTTGCCAAGGCAAGATACTCTGAGTGTAGCCCAATCCAGGGATAACGAAAGGGATAACGAATCCAGTTGTTTGTGTCATCCGGTTCGGGAAAGTACCTGCGTAATTGCGCTCGCAACTCACTCAGGTGCTTCTCTATATCACATTTGACATTGTCCGTAAGCTTGAGTTCATTTGCACACAAAAAATTCATACAATGATGGAAAGACCTGTGTGTTGTCCTTGTTAATGCAGACAGAGAAGAGCTCCAACTTCTTAAGCATAGCCTCAATTTTGTTCTGCACATTGAATATAGTTGCGGAGAGTCCCTGTAATCCTAGATTCAGATCATTCAGGCGAGAAAAAACATCACCCAGATAGGCCAGTCGTGTGAGAAACTCGTCATAATGCAAGCGGTCAGACAAGTGAAAATTATGGTCAGTAAAGAAAACTTTAAGCTCGTCTCTCAATTAAAACAAATGTGTCAATACTTTGCTTCTTTATAACCAGCGCACTGCTCTATGATCTAAAAGCGTTACATGTTTTTTTTAATGTGAATCACATTTTTATTTGGGGTACCCAAAAGATTTTGTATTTTCAAATGTTTTAGACTGGTGTACAAAACCGAAAGGAAAAGAAGCAAATAAGAAACTTGAAAACGGGAAGCATAGAAATAGCGCACATAGAACAGAGCTACCGCTTCTTAGAATTGCTTTCAATGAGATTGACAGAGCTGTAACTCACATTACTATGTGAATTTGGTCAGGTCTCCCAAAAAGTTACATATTGCAACTTTAAGCTTTACAATACATTTTTTATATTTTCAGATGATTTGGATATGATGGGCGAAAATGTTAATTTCGGTCCCATTACTTGAATGGGATTTGCGCCACAAATGCTAAAACATTTATATACTGTATAACGTGTATAAGTCAGTCTATATACTGTAAAACTTCAATTAAACGCCATGTCTCAAATAGAGCCTGTCACTTATAATAGCCGGGCAATGTCACACATTTCAGCATAAACGACTGTTTCAAATAAACACTGGGTCTAAATGAATTGTTTACGAGGTTACCATGAATCACCATTAATTGTTTACAAGGTTTAACGATTGATTTGTTACATTAAAGCTGCGATATGTAACTTTTTTGGCGACCCGACCAAATTCACATTGAAATGTGAGTTATAGATCTATCATTCTCATTGAAAGCAAGTCTAAGAAGTGGTAGATCTGTTCTATGTGCGGTATTTCTTTGCTTCCCGTTCTAAAGTTTCGTTTTTGTGTCTTTTACTTTGGGTTTTGTACACCAGCTTCAAACGGCTGAAAATACAATATTTGGGGTTATTGAAAATATATTTCCCAGGGGTTTAGATGGTACAATGATTCTCTACACTATACATAGCTTGTTTTCTTACATAAAATTAAATTAGGCACACTTTCAGAATTTTAGCAACCTGGAAATGGCAAAGCATTTCTGCATATTGCACCTTTAAAGAATTCTGTATTGACTTGTAAGACCAGTAAGAAACTGCTAGCCATTGGCTGCTAACAGCTGAAAACTGCTAGCTAACTGGCAAGCACAAGACAGTCAACAACTTTGGGAGTTCAGACACATAGAAATCGGCTGATCACCTTCCAGTGGTGAAAGTAAGAACTGCCGAAAATACACAGTCAAAGAGGAGAATAATTATTCTAAACTCAGCAAAAAAAGAAACGTCCCTTTTTCAGGACCCTGTCTTTCAAAGAAAATTCGTAACAATCAAAATAACTTCACAGATCTTCATTGTAAAGGGTATAATGAACCATAAACAATTAATGAACATGCACCTGTGGGTCGTTAAGACACTAACGGCTTACAGACGGTAGGCAATTAAGGTCACAGTTATGAAAACTTAGGACACTAAAAAGGCCTTTCTACTGACTCTGAAAAACACTAAAATAAAGATGCCCAGGGTCCCTGCTAGTCTGTGTGAACGTGCCTTAGGTATGCTGCAAGGAGGCATGAGGACTGCAGATGTGGCCAGGGCAATAAATTGCAATGTCCGTACTGTGAGACGCCTACAGGGAGACAGGATGGAGAGCTAATCATCCTCGCAGTGGCAGACCACGTGTAACAACACCTGCACAGGATCGGTACATCCGAACATCACACCTGCGGGACAGGTACAGGATGGCAACAACAACTGCACGAGGTACACCAGGAACGCAAAATCCCTCCATCAGTGCTCAGACTGTACGCAATAGGCTAAGAGAGGCTGGACTGAGGGCTAGTAGGCCTGTTGTAAGGCAGATCCTCACCAGACATTACCGGCGACAACATCGCCTATGGGCTCAAACCCACCGTCGCTGGACCAGACAGGACTGGCAAAAAGTGCTCTTCACTGACGAGTCGCGGTTTTGTCTCACCAGGGGTGATGGTCGGATTCGCGTTTATCGTCGAAGGAATAAGCAAAGGTGGAGGTGGAAGTGGAGAGTCCGTCGTGGTCTGGGTCGGTGTGTCACAGCATCATCGGACTGAGCTTGTTGTCATTGCGGGAAATCTCGGTGCTGTGCGTTACAGGGAAGACATCCTCCTCCCTCATGTGGTACCCTTCCTGCAGGCTCATCCTGACATGATCCTCCAACATGACAATGCCACCAGCCATACTGCTTGTTCTGTGAGTGATTTCCTGTAAGACAGGAATGTCAGTGTTCTGCCATGGCCAGCGAAGAGCCCAGATCTCAATCCCATTGTGAACGTCTGGGACCTGTTGGATCGTGCCATTCCCCCCTGAAATGTCCGGGAAATTGCAGGTGCCTTAGTGGAAGAGTGGGGTAACATCTCACAGCAAGAACTGGCAAATCTGGTGCAGTCCATGAGGAGCAGACTCACTGCAGTACTTAATGCAGCTGGTGGCCACACCAGATACTGACTGTTACTTTTGATTTTGACCACCCTTTTGTTCAGGGACACATTATTCCATTTCTGCTAGTCACATGTCTGTGGAACTTGTTCAGTTTATGTCTCAGTTGTTGAATCTTGTTGTGTATATACAAATATTTACACATGTTAAGTTTGCTGGAAATGAACACAGTTGACAGTGAGAGGATGTGTTTTTTTTTGCTGAGTTTATAAAGGATTATTTTATTTTTAATGTCTACAGGCATACTAAGACAAAATAAACGTGACACAGTGTGTAAATTATAACATATTAGTGCAGGAATTGAAGAAATTTATTAAAATGCTGGAAGTGAACAATTAACAATTATCAATGCAAATGAGCAAAAGCAATATGCATTAAGGCAATAGGGAGAAAGGGAAAACAAGATGGTCAAAGACATTTTAATGAGTCGTTGAGAAATAAATATCTGTGGATGTGTAAAATGTTATTTTAGAGGTTGAAATCTTTTATGTTTTTAATGCAATACATTTATTCTGTTTAATTAATATTTTGACTTGATGGAATGGATAATTGCCATGTTTTGGTATTTAGTGCTGAAGTAATTTAAACCTAGATCATTAGAATATTTTTACCATTTATAATCAAAAGAAGTATGACGACGGTAGCTTGTAGGCCTGATTGCTGGAATACCACATGAATCTCATTGAACATTTCGTCTTGCTTTCCTGCCGGCCTACGGGAGATTGTAGCTTAGTGCCACAGGCAGTCACACACCATTGCAGGAGAGGGGACCTACACCTACAGTAGGATTTGGAGTGGACCATCTCAGACCTGCAGCTACACTATGAGTAGGAGCTGTGCTCCATAACATCTGTCTTCCTTTTCCTAGTAACATTAGGACTATCTGACATATTTCTTTCCTTTGGGAGGTCAGTGGGTGTGTTTAAGGGTCATTGGTTTGGGGAAGGTCGGAGTTTACCATTGTGGTTGGCCATTGTGGATGCTCCATAGACTATAACAAAGTGTCCACCATAACAGCTGCTGCAGTGTTGAAATGAACTGACCATTTAAGCCCTGATGAACTTGGGTCTTTGTCCCTCCTCTTTGGATCCCTTGATTTTGATTTCCTAGGCCATATTGGTTTTTGATATCATCTTATGACTGAATTAAGATCCTGCTGTAGGCCTAGTTATCGTAAAGTAGTGCACAAATGAGTGTGGCTTCTAGTAACTTGAGTCAAGCAAGGTTTTGATTATGTCACTTGTTGAATGAGCAGATCCTTTTTGTGTCTTTGTATTCACACACAAATCAAGATTGATTAGACAGCAATTACCATCTGCTGTGCAAAGCTTTTGAGTGATTTGAGTTTAAAATGCAGTAGCACACTCAATTTCAAAATGTGAATTTTATTCAAATTGTCACTTGAGCAGGTAATGGGTCACTTCCAATGCTGATTTAAACAGTGGTTTATGCAGCTTAGCACTAGGCTACTTTACGGCTATAGCATATGTCCACCGGGGTGTCAGTAGGCTTCATGGACAGCAGACCTGGACAGAAAATAGTTGTATATAAATGTTTTCAAATACTTGAGATAGTCTAATATAGTTTATGTAGTTTCAACTAAAAGCCAACTACAGTATTTTCTTTGATATATAATACAGGTCTCAGTAAACCAAATAATATTTGAAGGTATTTGAATATATGTAAGGTATTTGAAAACATTTATTATAAAATATTTATTTGATGGCTGCCAAATATTTAATGAAAAACCAAAAACTACAATAGTTAGTTGAATTCATGTAAATATACTGAATGATCATTAGCACATGGTTTGGAGGGCTCTTAGATATGAATCTTAATATAGACTATAGCTAGAATTACATTAAATACATGAGGGACATTGAATCATCACAACTTTAGAGTAGACCACTTTTGCTGCTTAAGAATGACACATATATTTTCATAATAACTTGTCATGACGTTGCCTGTTTGGGTACATCAAGCCCCATCCCCCTCTCCCTGCCACTCCCTGCCTCCCCCTTTCCTCCTTCAACCCATGCTGTGGCCAGAGAGACGTCGTAAATTCCTGAGAATCTCCTCATGGACACACAGTATAGCAGAGGGTAAAACTTTCATAGAGAACAAAGGGGTTTCTTCCACCTCACAGAACTTGAGGTACGAACAGATTTCATGTTCCGGAAAAAGTATAAAAGATCGGTGAAGATTCCAGCTGTTAACTGTCCGTTTGTCATAACTTGGGAAACTCATGGGAGACTGTGTGGCTACATTACCATACCGCTGTTTATATAATAGCCTCAGATATGAGGTTTACATCTAATTGTTGTATAAGATGAATGAGTGAGTATGATACTGTTTGTATAATTGTGTAATATGATTTTGGACTGTTTAATGAAGAAAAATCCAATTCCTTTTGATTTGAACTAAATCCGAGGACCCGCCCCTGAGCCCAGTTGGGTCAGACATCCTGGGACCGCCCCTTTCTGCAATCCTAATAAAAACCCAACTCTGAGAAATGATCACTAGACCATGTTTTTCTCCATTAGGAGGGGAACGAAGGTTGTGTACCATTGCTGAATCTTTTAACCATACCACGTGGTTAAACTCTTAGACTATACCGACAGAATAAGAACAAGTCTTTGATATTGACTACTAGTCTGCAGCTAGGAATTCGGTATCATTGAACGCGAAGAACGACAACCGCCGAAACATCCACTCGATAACGAAACGAATGAATGTCCCTCTGAACTATCTCCTCTAACCAAGACAGAGAGAGAGAAAGACGGACGAAACTCTCCAACAGAAACTAACTTTTCTCCAGCGATCAAGACGACACACTGAGCGTAAATATATATATATTGATTGCAATTGTTCCCGAATGAGTGAGCGTTCATATGTAAAGGATTAGCATGTCAATTGTTATAATTATGAACTCTGTAGTGACTTCTTAGTCGACCCCCAATTTTCCCTTTGTCTAAAAAGCCGCCATGCCGGTTCAGCCCACTAGGGCATATTTCTCCTATCATTTCATGTAAACATTTTAAGTTTGTTTGTTTGTTTATGCATTTCTGTGAATTACTTAGTTAGTAATAAATAAATGATTTAAGACAATTGATGTATGGATGAATCATAGTGAAGACTGGGTTCGTGCAGATAACCAACAATTTACGACGTTTGGAATGAGACTAACGTGAGGTAAAATAAATAAATCATTAATCAGAAGACTATCGATCAGATATGAAAATATCTGAAAGGTTATATTGGGAAATTAGAACTTTGTAATCTGAATACTTTCCCTGGTGCCCCAACTTCCTAGTTAATTAGTTACGTTATTATTTAGTTGATCGCGTAATAACTAATTACAGAGAATCTTTGAAAAAAAACTATAAGTCTTCAATTTAATGACAGTAAAGACATGACAAACTGAGACATAAGGTAATGCGGTAACACTTGACATCAAGTTCCTATACATGTGTAGTAACTTTGTGATTATTACAATAGCAACATTGTTGTTACATAGGACTTTGGAAGTTGCTTTATAATTGCATAATAATGGAGTTATTACATAAGGGGAATATGGAACAGTCACTGTTCCTCTTGTGTACAGTAATTACAAAAACTCCGCTCATTGCTATGGAATTAAAATATAATTACCAAAGTATTATGTAACAACATGCTAATAAAATGTTGCTCCAAAGTTAATGACAGTTTTATTACACAGGCACAAGAACAGTTTCATGTTAAGTGTTACTGAGAGTTCAAAAAGTAACGAAATATGGCTATTAAGTGTCGAAAGGAAACTAAATATCCCAAAACTGCCTTCTTTAATCAGACTCCAGCCAAGGTAGGTGGAAAATCATGTTATTTTGTATTCGGAGTAAACTCTCCTTTTAAAGATGGTATAGTGTGTGTTTGAAACAAGAACACTTAGGCCTACCCTCAGATGGACAAAGAGGTTTGAAATTGTGTTTGCTAAGCATCAACTTGCTGTTTGCAATGTTTGCAAACGGCTTTGAATTACTCTGCAGTATATACACTGAACAAAAATATAAATTAAACATGCAAACAATTTCAAAGCTTTGACTGAGTTACAGTCCATATAAGGAAATCAGTCAATTGAAATGAATTCATTAGGCCATAATGTATGGATTTCACATGACTGGGAATACAGATATGCATCTGTTGGTCACAGATGCCTTAAAAAAACATTGGGGCGTGGATAAAAAAAAAAAGGTCAGTATCTGGTGTGACCACCATTTGCCTCATGCAGCGCGGCACATCTCCTTCGCATAGAGTTGATCAAGCTGTTGATTGTGGCCTGTGGAATGTTGTCATACTCCTCTTCAATGACTGTGTGAAGTTGCTGGATATCGGCGGGAACTGGAACATGCTGTCGATCCAGAGCATCCCAAACATGCTCAATCGTTGACATTCTGGTGAGTAGGCAGGCCATGGACGAACTGCAACATTTTCAGCTTCCAGGAATTGTGTACAGATTGTTGCAACATGGGGCTGTGCATTGTCATGCTGAAACATGAGGTGTTGGTGGCAGATGGATGGCACGACAATGGGCCTCAGGATCTCGTCACGGTATCTCTGTGCATTCAAATTGCCATCGATAAAATGCAATTGTGTTCGTCGTTCGTAACTTCAGCCTGCCCATACCATAACCCTATATCCACCATGGGGCACTCTGTTCACAACATTGACATCAGCAAACCGCTCGCTCGCACAATGTGGTTGTGAGGTCAGTTGGACGTACTGCCAAATTCTCTAAAACAACGTTGGAGACGGCTTATGGCAGAGAAATTAACCTTAAATTATCTGGAAAAAGCTCTGGTGTATATTCCTGCAGTCAGCATGCCAATTGCACGGTCCCTCAAAACTTGAAACATCTGTAGCATTGTGTTGTGACAAAACTGCACATTTTAGGGTGTCCTTTTTATTTATTTTGTTTCACCTTTATTTAACCAGGTAAGCTAGTTGAGAACAAGTTCTCATTTACAACTGCGACCTGGCCAAGATAAAGCAAAGCAGTGTGACACAGACAACAACACAGAGTTACACATGGAGTAAACAATAAACAAGCCAATAACACAGTAGAAAAAAGAAAGTCTATATACAGTGTGTGAAAAAGGCATGAGGAGGTAGGCAATAAATAGGCCATAGCAGCAAATAATTACAATTTAGCAGATTAACACTGGAGTGATACATGAGCATATGATGATGTGCAAGTAGAGATACTGGTGTGCAAAAGAGCAGAAAAGTAAATAAAATAAAAACAGTATGGGGATGAGGTAGGGTGGGCAATTTACAGATGGACTATGTACAGCTGCAGCGATCGGTTAGCTGCTCAAATAGCTGATGTTTAAAGTTGGTGAGGGAAATGAAAGTCTCCAACTTCAGCGATTTTTGCAATTCGTTCCAGTCACTGGCAGCAGAGAACTGGAAGGAAAGGCGGCCAAATGAGGTGTTGGCTTTGGGGATGATCAGTGAGATATACCTGCTGGAGCGCGTGCTACAGGTGGGTGTTGTTATCGTGACCAGTGAACTGAGATAAGGCGGCGCTTTACCTAGCATAGACTTATAGATAACCTGGAGCCAGTGGGTCTGGTGACGAATATGTAGCGAGGGCCAGCCGACTAGAGCATACAGGTCGCAGTGGTGGGTGGTATAAGGTGATTTGGTAACAAAACGGATGGCACTGTGATAGACTGCATCCAGTTTGCTGAGTAGAGTATTGGAAGCTATTTTGTAGATGACATCGCCGAAGTCGAGGATCGGTAGGATAGTCAGTTTTACTAGGGTAAGTTTGGCGGCGTGAGTGAAGGAGGCTTTGTTGCGAAATAGAAAGCCAATTCTAGATTTGATTTTGGATTGGAGATGTTTAATATGAGTCTGGAGTTTACTGTCAAACCAGACACCTAGGTATTTATAGTTGTCCACATATTCTAGGTTGGAACCGTCCAGGGTGGTGATGCTAGTAGGGCGGGCGGGTGCGGGCAGCGAACGGTTGAAAAGCATGCATTTGGTTTTATTAGCGTTTAAGAACAGTTGGAGGCCACGGAAGGAGTGTTGTATGGCATTGGAGCTCTTTGGGGGTTAGTTAGCACAGTGTCCAAGGAAGGGCCAGAAGTATACAGAATGGTGTAGTCTGCGTAGAGGTGGATCAGGGAATCGCCCACTGCAAGAGCGACATCATTGATATATACAGAGAAAATAGTCGAGAATTGAACCCTGTGGTACCCCATTTACATTACATTTAAGTCATTTAGCAGACGCTCTTATCCAGAGCGACTTACAAATTGGAAAGTTCATACATATTCATCCTGGTCCCCCCGTGGGGAATGAACCCACAACCCTGGCGTTGCAAGCGCCATGCTCTACCAACTGAGCCACACGGGACCCCCATAGAGACTGCCAGAGGTCCGGACAACATGCCCTCTGATTTGACACACTGAACTCTGTCTGCAAAGTAGTTGGTGAACCAGGCGAGGCAGTCATTAGAAAAACCAAGGCTATTGAGTCTGCCGATAAGAATACGGTGATTGACAGAGTCGAAAGCCTTGGCCATGTCGATGAAGACGGCTGCACAGTACTGTCTTTTATCGATGGTGGTTATGATATCGTTTAGTACCTTGAGCGTGGCTGAGGTGCACCCGTGACTGGCTCGGAAACCGGATTGCACAGCGGAGAAGGTACGGTGGGATTCGAAATGGTCAGTGATCTGTTTATCAACTAGGCTTTCGAAGACTTTAGATAGGCAGGGCAGGATGGAAATAGGTCTGTAACAGTTTGGGTCTAGGGTGTCACCCCCTTTGAAGAGGGGGATGACCGCGGCAGTGTTCCAATCTTTAGGGATCTTGGACGATACGATAGAGAGGTTGAACAGACTGGTAATAGGGGTTGCAACAATGGCGGCAGATAGTTTCTGAAAGAGAGGGTCCAGATTGTCTAGCCCAGCTGATTTGTAAGGGTCCAGGTTTTGCAGCTCTTTCAGAACATCTGCTATCTGGATTTGGGTGAAGGAGAAGCTTGGGAGGCTTGGGCGAGTAGCTGCGGGGGGGGGGATGGAGCTGTTGGCCGGGGTTGGAGTAGCCAGGAGGAAGGCATGGCCAGCCGTTGAGAAATGCTTATTGAAATGTTCGATTATCATGGAGTTATCGGTGGTGACCGTGTTACCTAGCCTCAGTACAGTGGGCAGCTGGGAGGAGGTGCTCTATATGGACTTTACAGTGTCCCAAAACTTTTTGGAGTTAGAGCTACAGGATGCAAATTTGTGCTTGAAAAAGCTAGCCTTTTATTGTCCCAAGCACAAGGTGCTCCTGTGTAATGATCATGCTGTTTAATCAGCTTCTTGATATGGGACACCTGTCAGGTGGATGGATTATTTTGGCAAATGAGAAATGCTCACTAACAGGGATGTAAACAAAACTGCCCCAAAAATATTGAAAAAAGCTTTTTGTGCGTGTGGAACATTTCTGGGATCTTTTATTTCAGCTTGAAAGAGTAATACAGTAGTTGATCATCACAATTTATTTATACTTATCTGTGCAAAATATAATTGATTAATTAGTTTGACTTGATTATATACAGTACACCTGGGGCAATGGACATTCAGGAGAATGGACATTTTCAGAATGTTCAGATAGAAATGTATTGTGCAGATCAAATATAACTGTCAGATAGATTGAAATAGATTAGGAGATTGTGTGTGCGCTATTCATTCTATTTCTGTCTTCAACATGCAGTTCCAGATACAGACCTGCCATTAGTTGAAGGCAGCCAATCCAATAGTTTCAGAAAAGTAGTCACTTCTTGAGATCTGTATTCAAATATATTTTTTAAGTAGTTGATTTCTCAGGTCTGTATTCAAATAGTTTTGAAAAGTAGTCACTTTCTGAGATCGTTATTCAAATAGTTGTAGTCATTAAATCAGGACATTCACATTTTTTTACGATATGACAGTATTTGTCTGTATTTTATGTTTTTGAGTAATACAAATTTTATATCCATAAATTAAGTGATTTCAATGGGGCATTCCTCCATTCTGACTGTTTTATACTGTTCAATCCAACTTCAATCAAAAATAATTGTCAGCATTTTCATCAATTTCTCCATTTCCTGCACTTTTCTTATAATTTCAACAATGTGTCACGTAGGGCTGTATGATGGATATGGGTAAACATTCTAGGCCTACAGTAGGGTGTTAGGGGACAAAATTAAACTTTAGTTCTGGTGTTAAACTTTGTATTCCATGGTATAGATAAGCTTTTCATGAACCTAGAACACTTTATTTATTTCATGATGATAGAATTTACCATTGCTGAGCTATCTTATTTTCAAGTTATCGGAAAAGGTCAAAAGGGTCGTGGACAGGTCAGTGTTAATCCCTAGTCAATAATGGCAACAAATGGCACCAAATCGACTGTCTGGATTCTTAAATGCAACATGTTTTGTCCAATATCTCAAGATAGGGTGCTCATATTGTTATGACATTTTCAGGGCTGATGTAGAACACAGAGATGGTTGAAATAAAAGTAACATTTATTAAATTGAAATGCTATATTATGTAAATTAGGCAGTACGGAAGACATAATTACAGTAATTCAAGCACAATAATTTAAGGTAGGGTGATCATATTATGAACTTTATGAAAAACTGAGAGTTTGTTACAATTTGTGAAATGTATGAAATAAGAATACATATTTTTATTCTACTTTATTTTAATTAGATAGTTAATACACACACACACTTCTCAGCATCCCCACACTCTCACATAGTACCCCCACCAACACACACACACACACCATATCACACTTAGCCGAACACGGACACACACAGCCTAACAGAGACACACACTTCTCACTAAGTCTGTAACACAGAAGGCTACTAGTAAAAAAAGATAGGTGTAGGCCTTTCTTAGAAGTAAGATGAGTTGGGTTACATTGTAATGTTATTTTTGGTGTTGATGAGATACTCTGGTGATGGGAGGATAAACTGCAGCAAAAAATATGCCGAGGCACCGAAGTGACAGAGTGATCTGCCTTCTGTCCAGCTGTACAGAAAGATAGATGGGACACATTTTCAATTCACTGGTATTTAGTTATGTTTTAAATAGGGATGCACAATATATCGGTGAGAATATCAGAATCGGACGATATTAGCCAAAAATGGCAACATCGGCCCGATGTCTAGTTAAATGCCGATGTCGAAAACCAATGTCAAAGCTGAAGTGCAAATATATATAACGTAGGTAGGTGACATAATGACGCCACGAAAAAGCACAGCGCTACATGTGCAACACAGCATTCCTAACCTAGCCCACAATGTCTGCGGTGTGGATCTATTTTGAAGTTTCAAAGGAAGATAACAAAAAGGCCATATGCAACGTTTGTGCTGCTATTATTTCCTGAGGAAGGGAGAAAGTGAAATCTTTCAATACCACAAACGTAATTACTCATTTGAAAGTGCATCACCCCCAGACGTTCAGCGACTACTTGGAACAAAAGCAGAAAAAAACTAATCTCACACTTCCAACAACTAAACAAGTTCAAGTCGAGCACTCATTTGAAAGAGTAAGAACATTTCAGTGAGACAACTCAAAGGCAAAATCCATTAATGCCAAGATAATGAAATTCATGGCCCTTGACAATCAACCGTTCTCTGTTGTGGATGATGTTGGCTTTCGCCGACTGGTTGAGGACCTCGAGCCCCTACCGGAGTTACACAGTATTGTTGAATCGCACATCCACGAGCTACTTGCTATGGGCGTCGCTGCTATTAGCTTCACGACTGATATTTGGACCAGCGACGTCAGCGCCATGAGCATGCTGAGTCTGACAGCACAGTGGGTCAACGAGGATTTCGTATTAAGGAAAGCTGTAATGCATGCTCAAGAATGTGCTGTTTCTCATACCGCTGATGCCATTTCAATGGCATTTGAGAAAATTTTTGAAACTTTTAAAATCCCCAAGAACAAAGTCCACGCTGTGCTACGTGATAATGCACTTAACATGACAAAGGCTTTGAAAGAATGCGGAGTCGCCAGTTTGCCATGCATGGCACACACGCTGCAACTGTGAACGAAGGTGTTTTGGACCAACGCAGCATATCTGACACAGTGGCAACAGGTACGAAGATAGTGGGTAATTTACACTCACAGCTAGCATACAGCCACCTGCAAGCAGTAGACGAGCAGCTTGGAGTGAAAATGAAAAGGCTTAAGCAAGACGTTTCCACCAGATGGAACAGTACTTTACATGATAGAGAGCCTGCTGGAACAAAAATAGTGCTTGACGTGTACGCAGCTGACTACTACAATCAGTACAAACCAGTGGACTCTCATTGACAACATGGACACACTCCTAGCTCCATTCGAACAACTGACTCGAGAAATAAGCTCTTCAACTGTGTCTGCAGCAGACGTGATACCCTCTGTCATGGCATTGAATCGCCTGCTCAACAAAACGTCTGACACAGACTGTGGGGTTAAAACTTGCAAAAGTACTCTAATAGACGCTGTGAACAAGCGATACGGTGGCATTCTCTCTGAGCCTCTTTACTAGAGGTCGACCGATTATGATTTTTCAATGCCGATACTGATACCAGTTATTGGAGGACCAAAAAAAGCACATACCGATTTATCGGCCGATTTTTATATAAAAATGTTTATATAAAAATCAGCCGATAAATCAGTATCTGCTTTTTTTGGTCCTCCAATAACCGGTATCGGCATCGGCATTGAAAAATCATAATCGGTATATATATAATATATACATAATATGTATATTAATATTAATATAATACATAAATAAAATTAATTTAGTCTCAAATAAATAATGAAACATGTTCAATTTCGTTTAAATAATGCAAAAACACAGTGTTGGAGAAGAAAGTAAGAGTGCAATATGTGCCATGTAGAAAAGCTAAATTTAAGTTCCTTGCTCAGAACATGAGAACATATGAAGCTGGTGGTTCCTTTTAACATGAGTCTTCAATTCTCCCAGTTAAGAAGTTTTAGGTTGTAGTTATTATAGGAATTTATAGGACTATTTCTCTCTATACCATTTGTATTTCATATACCTTGGACTATTGGATGTTCTTATAGGCGCTATAGTATTGCCAGCCTAATCTCAGGAGTTGATAGGCTTGAAGTCATAAACAGCGCTGTGCTTCAAGCATTGCGAAGAGCTGCTGGCAAACGCAGGAAAGTGCTGTTTGAATGAATGCTTACGAGCCTGCTGCTGCCTACCACTGCTCAGTCACACTGCTCTATCAAATATCGAATCATAGACTTTTATAATATAATAAAAACACAGAAATACGAGCCTTAGGTCATTAATATGGTCAAACTATCATTTAGAAAACAAAACGTTTATTCTTTCAGTGAAATACGGAACCGTTCTGTACTTTATCGAACAGGTGGCAACCCTAAGTCTAAATACTGCTGATACATTGCACAACCTTCAATGATATGTCATAATTATGTAAAATTCTGGCAAATTAATTACGTTCTTTGTTAGGAAGCAATGGTCTTCACACAGTTCACAACGAGCCAGGCGGCCCAAACTGCTGCATATACCCTGACTCTGCTTACCCTGAAGGCAAGAGAAGTGACACAATTCCCCTAGTTAATATTGCCTGCTAACATTAATTTATTTTAACTAAATATGCAGGTTTAAAAATATATACTTGTATATTGATTTTAAGAAAGGCATTGATGTTCATGGTTAGATACATTGGTGCTACGATTGTGCTTTTTTCATGATAGAACCTTTGTTAAAATAGGGGGGCGCTGTTTTCACTTTGGAAAAAATCGTGCCCAATTTAAACGGCCTCGTACTCTATTCTAGATCATACAATATGCATATTATTATTACTACTGGATAGGAAACACTCTCAAGTTTCTAAAACTGTTTGAATTATATCTGTGAGTAAAACAGAACTCATTTGGCAGCAAACTTCCATACAGGAAGTGAAAAATCTGAAAACGAGGCTCTGTTTCAGGGCCTGCCTATTCAACTGGCTTTTATTTATCGATATGCATGCACTTCATACGCCTTCCACTAGATGTCAACAGGCAGTGGAAGGTGGAATGGGGTGTCTAGCTTGATCTGAGGTCGAATAAGAGCTTTTGGAGTGACAGGTCCGGTATTTTCTTTGTCCTCGAAGGCGCGCAGGAGAGCTCGACATTGTCTTCTGAAAAGCGTTCGGTATACACGGCGAATATCTCCGGCTCTGATTTTATTTGATACATATGATAATAACATCATAAAGTAGGTTTTTTCAACCGAGTTTTATCAGTTTATTCAACGTTTATTGGGACTTTTGGAGTTTTCCGTTCTTTGCGCCAAGAGAGGATGGGAATGTTAGCAACCTTGGCTAGCATTGTGGCGCGAATTCGACAGAAGAAATGGACATTCTAAAACCAAACAACGATTTATTCTGGAAATAGGACTCCTTGTACAACATTCTGATGGAAGCTCAGCAAAAGTAAGAAAACATTTATGATGTTATTTCGTATTTCTGTGGAAAATGTAGAATCCAACAGGGCGGAGAATATGTGAGCGCTGTCTCACAATAATGTATTTTGTATGTTGTAGTAAAGTTATTTTTAAAAATCTAACACAGCGGTTGCATTAAGAACCAGTGTATCTTTCATTTGCCATACAACAAGTATTTTTATGTAAAGTTTATGATGAGTTCTTTGGTCAGATTAGGTGAGTGTCCAAAATATCTCCGGACATCTGGGAAAATGTTGCTACGTATTCAAAATGTATAACCACGATTTTCAGCTCTAAATATGCACATTTTCGAACAAAACATAAATGTATTGTATAACATGTTATAAGACTGTCATCTGATTAAGTTGTTTCTTGGTTAGTGACTAATTTTATCTCTATTTTGTCGGTTTTGTGAAAGCTATCTATGCGGTGGAAACATGGTGAAAATATGCGGTTGTGTGTTTGGCTATTGTGGTTAGCTAATAGAAATACATATTGTTTTTTCGCTGTAAAACATTTTAAAAATCGGAAATGATGGCTGGATTCACAAGATGTTTGTCTTTCATTTGCTGTATTGGACTTGTGATTTCATGAAAATTATATTATATGATATCCCTGTCCCGTTAGGCTAGGCTATGCTAGTCAGCTTTTTTGATGAGGAGGATCCCGGATCCGGGAGAGAGAAGCGGTAGAGGTTAAATCATCACCCGTTTGGCGAAGTAGGCTGTGATTTGATGATAAATTAACAGGCACCGCATTGATTATATGCAACGCAGGACAAGCAAGTTAAACTAGTAATATCATCAAACGTGTAGTTAACTAGTGATTATGTTAAGATTGATTGTTTTTTATAAGATAAGTTTAATGCTAGCTAGCAACTTACCTTGACCCCTTGCTGCACTCGCGTAACAGGTGGTCAGCCTGCCACTCAGTCTCCTCGTGGATTGTAATGTAATCGGTGTCCAAAAATGCAGATTACCGATTCTTATGAAAACTTGAAATTGTCCCTAATTAATCGTCCATGCCGATTAATCGGTCGATCTCTACTTTTTACTGTGTCGCCACCATTCTCGATGCAGACAAGAAACAGGGTTTGCGTGAAATGTTACATACACAGCTGGACAAGATGGAAACGGACGCAGTGAAAGTGCAAATCCGAAGAAGAGGATCCACGACAGAAGAGTCCACGGACAGACAGTGCTGAAACTTCACTGCTTGACGTATATGATGAAATCCTAGTTGAGATTGAAACGACTGAACAAATGAACAACGAACCGCACAGCAAGTAAGTGAAAGAAATAGGTTATGATTATGTTTTACTGGTAATGGGGACATACGTAAATGCCAACAAAATAACCTTTTGGTGTGCGTGTGTGTGTGAGAGAGAGACTCATTGTATTTTCATTTTCTGTTACTACATCGGCCAACAATGTTGATCTATGCCTAATGATCCTATGGAATGCAAGAATAATATGTTGTATTAAATGTACTAACCCCCCCACCCCTTTCCCATTATTTGCAGATACTAGGATACCTGACAGAACCTACTATTCCCAGGAATGAAGATGCACTTGGATACTGGAGAAGTAACAAGCACCGTTTCCCCATCCTAGCTCAAGCTGCACGCAAGTATCTTGGTGCTCCCTGTACTAGCGTGGACAGTGAGCACCTTTTCAGTGCATCTTCACACATTGTAGACGAAATAAGAAACACTCTCTTGTGACAAAGCCGAGCAGGTCCTCTTTGTGATGAAAAACCTCCCCCAGGTGATAAAATTGTAAATGGCCAGTCATATTGTAACCCAGCCATCTAGAGGTACTGGAAAAATGTTTACTAAGCCCAATGGCTTTTCTGTTGTTCATTCATGGCTGGTATAGGTTAAGATTTTAATTTAATTTAAAACAAAGCAGTTGTGTTTTTTATTTTATTTTTATTTCCTAAATTAAAGATGAGATGATCTGTTGTAAATTTGCTCTCATTTTACTAGTTAAGTTAGTTGAGCACATTTGACATTTTAAGTTGTGCCATTTATAGCAGTTTTTGACAGCCTAGAGACAGTAATTTTTTCAAGCAGTTAAAGCTAAAATTATTAACTGCATTTTAGTTTAAACCAATATTTCTTTCAAAGCATTTAAGTTTCTCCATACAGTCCAGATTGGATAGTAAGAAGAGCCACCAACAACTTAACCATCTTTGTAATGCGGGGCAGCTAAAATATTTGTCTCATGAATATCTGTTGTGCGATAAAATACATTCATGGATGTGTAATTTTTCAAATGTACAAGTTATTAAACAATCTGTTCCTAACTGAACAAATGAAGATATGACACTTTGTGTAAACTATTTAACTGTACTAGAATGCTTAAAAGGCTGCTAAAATGTAAGATATCGGTTATCGGTATCGTTTTTCTTTGCCAAGGAAAATATTGGATATCGGTATCGGCCAAAAATGTCATAGCGGTGCATCGCTAGTTTTAATCGATTGTAGGGCTACAGCCACTAAATTCTGGCAGTTTTTGCTTGAAAGATAAAAGCTGGTGTCACGCCCTGACCTTAGAGAGCCTTTTTATTTCTCTATTTGGTTAGGTCGGTGTGTGATTTGGGTGAGCGTTCTAGTTTTTCTATTTCTTTGTTGGCCCGCGTATGGTTCCCAATCAGAGGCAGCTGTCTATCGTTGCCTCTGATTGGGGATCATACTTAGGCAGCCTTTTTTCCACCTTTAGTTGTGGGATCACACTTTGTGTGTAGTTGCTTTCTGCACTGCATGTAGCCTTACGTTCGTTTTTTGATGTTTCTTCGGTGTCATTTAAATAAAATAAAAATGTACGCCTACCACGCTGCACCTTGGTCCGCTCATTTCAACGAACGTGACAGCTGGCACAATACAGCCAATGCTGCGCAGAGCTGCCTTTCGCCCGGCTCGTTGCCTCAGCCAACGGCGTCAGGCACTACCACACAGGTACAGTAGCAAGATTGTTCTCGTCATGGAATTGGGGTTGGCGAAACGTGAATTTGGACCAGTCGATGATGACCAATACATCAGAACGTAGTTATGAAGCTCTACTTTGTAACCCGCTGTTTTTCGTGTCTCTGAAAACATCTGAATGACAGAAGTAAAGGATGAACGTTTTACCTTATATTTTAGTCAAAAGAAGTCCAGTGATCGTGAAACAAGCTCAGGACTTTTCCAAAGTTCTTAGCAATACAATGCCACATAAAATTTTACTTGTCACTTGCTCTGTAGACTAACATTGAAATGCTTACTTACGGGTCCCTTCCCAATAATGCAGAGAGCAGAAAAGAGAAATAACAGAAAAATAATAACACGAGGAATAGATGCACAATGTGTAAAGATAACATGGCTATATACACAGGCTACCAGTACTGAGTCGATGTGGAGGAGTACAAGGTAATTGAGGTAGATATGTATATTATCATTTTTTTAATGTAACTTTTATTTAACTAGGCAAGTCAGTAAAGAACAAATTCTTATTTACAATGACGGCATACCAAAAGGCAAAAGGCCTCCTGCGGGGATGGGGACTGGGATTGAAAATAAATTCAATAAATATAGGACAAAACACACATCACTACAAGAGACACTACATAAAGAGAGACCTAAGACGACAACATAGCATGGAAGCAACACATATTTCATGGTATATATAGGTAGGGATAAAGTGACTAGGTAACAGGATAGATAATAAACAGTAGCAGCCGCGTATTTGATGAGTCAAAAGAGTGCAAAAAGGGTCAATGCAGATACTCCGGGTAGCTATTTGTTAACTATTTAACTAACTATTTATCAGTCTTATGACTTGTGGGTAGAAGCTGTTCAAGGTCCTGTTGGTTCCAGACTTGGTGCATCGGTACCGCTTGCCGTGCGGTAGCAGAGAGAACAGTCTATGACTTGGGTGGCTGGTCTTTGACAATTTTTAGTGCCTTCATCTGACACCGCCTGGTATAGAGGTCCTGAATGGCATCACCACAGTGATGTACTAGGCAGTACGCACTACCCTCGGTAGCGGATGCCAAGCAGTTGCCATACCAAGCTGCTGCCAGTCAAGATGCTCTCAATGATGCAGCTGTATATCTTTTTGAGGATGCCAAATCTTTTCAGCCTGTCGTGCCTTCTTCCCGACTGTGTTGGTGTGTGTGGATCATGATAATTCCTTAGTGAGGTGGACACTGAGGAACTTGAAACTCTCGACTGACTCCACTAAAGCCCCGTCGATGTGGATGGGAGTGTGCTCGGTCCTCGGTTTCCTGTGGTCCATGATCAACTCCTTTGTCTTGCTGACATTGAGGGAGAGGTTGTTGTCCTGGCACCACACTGCCAGGTCACTGACCTGTCTATAGGCCATGTGACAAACTCATTCCACGAAAGGCTGAGTGTCTGTGGGTTTTCACTCTTCCCTTGTGCTTGATTGATGAATTAAGGTCACTGATTAGTTAGGAACTCCCCTCACCTGGTTTTCTACGTCTTAATTGGACACAGATTGAAAGGAAAAAACTAAAATCAGCAGACACCCCTGCTATAGGCTGTCTCATTGTCATCAGTTATCATGCAAACTAACATTGTGTTATCAGCAAACTTAATGATGGTGTTGGAGTCGTGTGTGGCTACGCAGTTGTGGGTGAACAGGTAGTAAAGGAGGGGACTAAGCACGCACCCCTGAGGGACTCGTGTTGAGCGTCAGTGTGGCGGATGTGTTGTTGCCTACCCTCACCATCTGGGAGCGGCCCGTCAGGAAGTCCAGGATCCAGTTGCAGAGGGAGGTGTTCAGTCCCAGGGTCCTGAGCTTAGTGATGAGCTTGGAGGGCACTATGGTGTTGAATGTTGAGCTATAGTCAATGAACAGCATATTCACATAGGTGTTCCTCTTGTCCAAGTGGGATGCGGGCAGTGTGGAGTGCAATAGAGATTGCGTCATCTGTGGATCTGTTGGGACGATATTCGAATTGGAGTGGGACTGGGTGGCTGGGATGATAGTGTTGATGTGAGCCATGACGAGCCTTTTAAAGCAGTTCATGGCTACAGATGTGAGTGCTACAGGACGATAGTCATTTAGACAGGTTACCTTGGCGTTCTTGGGCACAGGGACTATGGCGGTCTGCTGGAAACATGTAGATATTACAGACTGGGTCAGGGAGAGGTTCAAAATGCCAGCTGGTCAGCGCAGGCTCTGAGTATGGTAATCCGTCTTGTGAATGTTAACCTGTTGAAAGGTCTTACTCACATCGGCTACGGATATCGAGATTACACAGTCATCCGGAACAGCTTGTGCTCTCTTGCATGGTTCAGTGTTACTTGCCTTGAAGCGAGCATAGAAGGAATTTAGCTCATCTGGTAGGCTCGCGTCACTGGGCAGCTCGCAAGCTGGGTTTCCCATTATAATCTGTTAAAGTTTGCAAGCCCTGCCACATTGGACAAACGACAGAGCCGCCATAGTAGGAATTTCTTATAAGCGTCTGGATTAGTGTCCCGCTCCTTGAAGCAGCAGCTCTAACCTTTAGCTCAGTGCGGATGTTGCTTGTAATCCATGGCTTCTGGTTGGGATATGTATGTACAGACACTGTGGGGACGATGTCGCCGATGTACTTATTAATGAAACCGGTGAATTTGCTTATGGCCCTATACACCTCGTTGAGTGCGGTCTTAGTGCCAGCTTCAGTTTGTGGTGGTAAATAGACAGCTACAAAAAATATAGATTAAAACTATTGGTGTAAATAGTATGGTTTGGAGCTTTTCGTGAGGTATTCAAACTCAGGCGAGCAAAACCTAGAGACTTCCTTAATATTAGAGATCTTGCACAAGCTGTTGTTAAAAAAAAGACACACACCTCCCCCCTAACCTTACCCAAAGTTGCCGTTCAGTTTTGACGATGCATAGAAAAACCAGCTAGATTCCTGGGGAGTAGGCCCTGATCCGGAGTGAGCAGTACATACATCCACAGCTGCCGACTCGTTGAAGTAGAAATGTTTGTTCAAATCGAGGTTAGTGATTGCTGTTCTGATGTCCAGAAGCTGTTTTCGGTGATATGAAATGATAGCGGAAATATTATTGACAAAAAAAGTTCAGATCAGTTTAAAAAGTCCACACAAAATAGCAGAATTGGTCAGGAGCCCGTAAGACAGGAACTATCCACTCTAGCGCCATCTTTTTACTCTGTTAGGTTGAGAAATACCCATCGCAAGAGCAAATATTAACACAAATATTTTGCAGGTTTCACAAAACGGGCGGTCCCGTTTTGAACATGCTTTACAGTTGTGCTCTAATTGCATAAATATTATACTGTACAGTATTGCGGTTTTTAAGACATGGGTAACAACTGCCACATTAATGTTTTCAAATAATTGATTATGTATTTTGACAACGACATTATTGACATTTAGTGAAAACGGATTTGTTTACCCGAAGGTTTAAAAAAAATCTCCCATAGCATCCATTGTGTGTGGCGTCACCTATCACCCTACCTACAGTAGTTTATTGGTGAACTGTTGAAATCATGGACAATTTATGATTATTGTAATTCAATAGTTGGAATATAGTGGGCAGTACTTTGAATACATTGTTGTTTGACATGACAACAAATGAATGAGCCAGGGAGGAATTATAGATAGACAACTTGCAAGTAGCAAACAGAGTAAACTACAAAAATGGACATTACACGCGCCAGTGTTGCTTATGACATTTAACAAACCAAACCGTGCATCAATTCCGGGTATATAGTAAAATACAGTATACTGCACAGCCCTATATCATAACGGCATGTGTAAGACTGGCAATTCAAGTTTTTGTCCTTGGTATAACCTCAACATAATTGAGTGAGGAAAAGATCAAGAGAAAATGTGTGTTGGTAATATCTTTTGTATCATACACATAATTGTAAAGTAAATATACGGATACTGTTTTTGCTTGAGAGCAACAAGAGAAGATTGGAAATGCTCCTTGAAATCATGTGTTCCTTCCTTTCTATTAGATATACATCTGCAGCCAAGTGTGTGTTTCTGTCACATTGAATAAAGTAGCTTGGCATTTCAAAATGCTTTGAAGAGTTTTTCAGGGTAATAAATAATATATCTGTCCCTGGACTTCAAGACCTCTTGTGGAAGTGAACTGTAAACATCAAGTTGATGAACCTTGGGTGGAATTTCAGTTTCAAGTGCCTGCTAGATGTTAGATTCAAAACTATTTGTTACATTTAAAAGTACACTATAAGGTTAGAATCAATTTACCAGGCCAGTTTCAGTGATCAGTGCAGTGTTTTCCAAACCATTTTAGTAATTCAACTGAAAACGTCATCTGTAAAATGCAATACTTCATGCCACGTCAAAGATGTGATATAATACTGCATAGCAACGAGTCTCTGCGGAGGGAAAGGTCACTTAGCCAATAAATTCATTGCCTCAGTAGATTCCTATTATTGTATTCCATTTAACCATCGCTTTCATCCAAAGTGACTTACAGTCATGCATGCATTTGTGTGGCCCCTGGAATCAAACCCACAACTCTAGCAGTGCAAACACTGTGCTCTACCAACTGAGCCATACAGGACCACTTGTATTTTTCTTGCTCTCTCTCTCTCCCTCCCGCTACCTCTCTTACTCCTCCCTCTCTCTCTTCCCCCCTCATTTTCTCCCCCCCCCCCCTCTCATCTCTATCTTGCCACGGTTGCCAGGTCTAGCTACTCAAAAGCCGCCTTCAAGGCCTGAAAATTAGCCAAAAAATTTTTTCACACAGCAGTTGCCACATTTATCCAATAAACACGTTTTCCATAATGTTAACGAGCAAATTAAAATGGAATCTCAATGTAACTTCTAACGACCTAAGAAACAAAATTTCAAATTAATAATTATTGCGAGATAATGTGACTAATAAAGGAATTTGAATATGTTGCAAGAGAAAAGATAATTCACCCTTATTAAACTTTAAAAAACTAATGTTAGGCTATTTTCTGGCAATTGTGCTGTTATTATGTGCCAGATGTTAAGACGACAAGCTGTTATAAATGGCCTATTTGCGAGATTGACTTGTCATTTCAATAGCCATAGGCCAGGCCTACTGACTACAATCTGGGTTTATGATTGTAATTTAACTTTAGCTAGATGCAGGTAGCCTATTGCCCCTGATAGGCCTACATCTAATGTCAGATAGGCTACAGTAGCCAAGGCAAGATATAAGATGAACGATTTAACAGCTTGCTTAGTTCAAATTGATAGATTAATTTTTTCAACATGAACAGCGAGGTGATTTCGAGGTAAGAAGTGCTTCCGTTGCCCAATAGCCTGCTGGAATAAGCTACTGAGGATGGGGTCGTAATTTCAATCACTGAATCAAATGTTAAATTATGGATATGAACTGAATAGGTCTATTCTTGTCAACAACAGCCAGTGTTTTTTCTAACCTGCAGCCTAATCTGACTGACTGTTACCTTCAATCTAATACAATGTAACAACAGCTGATCTGCAATTGGGAATGAACTGTGACCATGATCACAATTGACAACTTCCAATTTCATTAACTAAACATGTACAAAAGCTGAAGAACATACAGTACGCACATCCTGGTACTTCTTGCAGGTGCTGGAGTTCTAGGTGAATTAATGGAAAAAAAGGAAAACACTGTACACTGCTGCTCATGCTCCCAGGTGATTTTATGTTAACAACGTTAAGCATCCATATCCCAGGTGAGGGTGGAAGGTCCAATATGTAGAGGCAGTTTTCACTGACATCACTTCCTAAAACATGAGGTAAAAATATATAACATAGGTTCAAAATATCAACAATCAATGTATCAAAATATATGACCATACACAAGGAAAGTGATAAATATTTACAGTAATATACAGTACCAGTCAAACGTTTGGACACACCTACTCATTCAAGGGTTTTTCTTTATTTTGACTATTTTCTACATTGTAGAATAATAGTGAAGACATCAAAACTATGAAGTAACACATATGGAATCATGTAGTAACCAAAGAAGTGTTAAACAAATCAAAATATATTATATGTTTTAGATTCTTCAAAGTAGCCACCCTTTGCCTTGATGACAGCTTTGCACACTCTTGGCACTCTCTCAACCAGCTTCATAGGAATGCTTTTCCAAAAGTCTTGATAGAGTTCCCACATATGCTGAGCACTTGTTGGCTGCTTTTCCTTCACTCTCCGGTCCAACTCATCCCAAACCATCTCAATTGGGTTGAGGTCGGGTGATTGTGGTGGCCAGGTCATCTGATGCAGTACTCCATCACTCTCCTTCTTGGTCAAATAGCCCTTACACAGCCTGGATGTGTGTTACGTCATTGTCCTGTTGAAAAACAAATGATAGCCCTACTGAGCGCAAAACAGATGGGATGGCGTTTCACTGCAGAATGCTGTGGTAGCCATGCTGGTTAAGTGTGCCTTGAATTCTAAATAAATCACTGACAGTGTCACCAACAAAGCACCACCACCCCATCACACTTCCTCCTCCATGCTTCACGGTGGGAATCACGCATGTGGAGATCATCCGTTCACCTACTCTGAGTCTCACAAAGACACGGCGGTTGGAGCCAAAAATCTCAAATCTGGACTCATCAGACCAAAGGACAGATTTCCACCGGTCTAATGTCCATTGCTCATGTTTCTTGGACCAAGCAAGTCTCTTCTTCTTATTGGTGTCCTTTAGTAGTGGTTTCTTTGCAGCAATTCGGCCATGAAGGCCTGATTCACGCAGTCTCCCCTGAACAGTTAATGTTGAGATGTGTCTGTGACTTGAACTCTGTGAAGCATTTATTTGGGCTGCAATTTCTGAGGCTGGTAACTCTAATGAACTTATCCTCTGCAGCAGAGGAAACGCTGGGTCTTCCTTTCCTGTGGCGGTCCTCATGAGAACCAGTTTCATCATAGCGCTTGATGGTTTTTGCGACTGCACTTGAAGTAACTTTCGAAGTTCTTGACATTTTCCACATTGACTGACCTTCATGTCTTAAAGTAATGATGGATTGTCGTTTCTATTTGCTGATTTGTAAAAGAGACCTTGGTCTCAGTCAGTGTTCCTTGTTGAAATAAAGGTATAATAATTTGAGCTGTTCTTGCCATAATATGGACTTGGTCTTTTACCAAATAGGGCTATCTTCTGTATACCCCCCCCCCCCCCACACCTTGTCACAACACAACTGATTGGCTCAAACACATTAAGAAGGAAAGAAATTCCACAAATTAACTTTTAACTTTTTTCACATCTGTAAATTGAAATGCGTTCAAGGTGACTATCTCATGTAGCTGGTTGAGAGAATGCCAAGAGTGTGCAAAGCTGTCATCAAGGCAAAGGGTGGCAATTTGAAGAATCTCAAACATAAAATATATTTTGATTTAACACTTTTTTGATCACTACATGATTCCATATGTGTTATTTCATAGTTTTGATGTCTTCACTATTATTCTATAATGTAGAAAATAGTAGTAATAGCGAAAAACCCTTGAATGTGTAGGTGTGTCCAAACTTTGGACTGGTACTGTATATACACACTATTAAATTAGGATAAAAAAACACAATCATTTTTACATTTTGGAAGTATAAAAACAGTTTTATGTCGAACTCCTCATTAAGGCCAAGCGAAGATAGTGTGTTTTATTTCACCTTTTTTTAATCTAGGAAAATCAGTTAAGAAAAAAATCTTATTTACAATGACAGCCTACCCCAGCCAAACCCTACAGGACTCCCAATCACTGTTGGTTGTCATACAGTCTGGAATTGAACCACGGTCTGTAATGATGCCTTTAACACTGAGATGCAGTGGCTTAGACCACTGCACCACTTGGGAGCCTGAGTGTTAACACTGTGGATCCAGAAAGATTCCCTTTGAAGAAGTTTCCTCTCAATGTCCCTTACCTTACCCTACCATTTCTATTCCAATGCATCTCAGAGAACTAATAGGATGTCCAGCTTGTACAAAATGTCTCACCTGTCCGTATATTGCTGAGGTGCTCACTGATCTAGGTCTTAAGGATTCTACAGGTTTTCCCTACGTAAGACAGACCACAGAGACATTTTACCTTGTAAACAACATTGGTGGCATGCAGGTAATCAGGCATTTGATCTTAAATCTTTGTCCTGTGCGAGGTGGGTAAATGAGTCACATTTGTACGTGAAACTGCATTGGGCACATTGGCCACATTTGTAACTGCCTTCTGGAACCTTGTCCAAGAAGGTTTCCCTTTTCTCTGGTGGATAATCAGATTTGTTCACAATATTCTACTAAACTATATGGAATTATTTTAAGGTCATACCAAGGATTATTTTGCTATCTGATTTAAAATTGTAAGACCCCTTGAAGTATAAAAAATAGGGGGAGGCCCTCCCCCTCTACAGCACTCACTCACTCACTCACTCACTAAGAAACAGGCTGCCTCAATGCCTGTTAGTCAGCAGCAGCAGGTCACAGTGAAATATATATTTTTAAGAAATTGCCCAAATTGAAGTAGCCCAAAAACCTGCAACCCTCGATCAATACATTTTCACCCGCGACATAGATTTCAAAGTAGCCCAATTTTACAGGAAAACTGCTTACATGGCAACCCTATATCTTTCTCTCTCTCCCTCTCTCTCTCTCTCTCTCTCTCTCTCTCCCTGTCACGTCTGCTCCCGCTTCCCCCCGCCTCCCCCAGCGCTTGAGGGCACCAGGCTGCCCTGCATCACGCACTCCTGCCATTTATTACGCACACCTGCCTTCCCTCGTCACGCGCATCAGCGATATTAGACTCACCTGGACTCAGTCATTCCTGTTTATTTCCTCCCCTATATTTGTCAGTTCCCCAGCTCTGTTCCCTGCTGCTGCATTAATTGTTTTTTGTCTGTATTACTCGTTTGCTGACGCTGTTCCTGTCTCGTTCCATGTCCGTTCCTTATTAAATGTTTGACTCCCCGTACCTGCTTCGTCGCTCCAGCGTCATCCCATGTGACACTCCCCCTCCATATCGCTCTCTCGCTCTCTCTTTCGCTCTCTCCCTCTTTCTCTCTCATAAATGTGGTGATTCACAGCTTTGATTTTGAACAAGCTAATAATATAAATCTTCTGTTTTCAGTGTAATAAACATTGACACGAGAAAGCGCCTAAGGCAGGGACTTCTAATGAGAAAATGAAATTAGTTTTTCGGCTGACTGATCAGAAACATTTTTTACATTATAATCAAGCATTTATTTGACATTATTTGTTTGTGTGTGTTTCTCTCTCTTTCTCTGTGTACGGCTTAGTGCATAGAGTGCATGTAAGTTGGTAATGTGTCCAGCTGTGTGCATTTGGTTGATAGGCTGTGAGTGCATCTGCTTTTACACAACACAGTACATGTATTTTTACTTTGTTTTAATACTTGAATCCCAGACTTGATGTAGCCTGTGACATTTTCCAACCTTTATATGTAGGAATTAGCACAAACCCTCCCTGTCAGTGTGAATATCTTTTTTGTGTAACCTTTCCATTTTCCATTATTCTTTCACTCTGAGGTCAAAGGTCTACGACTGTGGCCCAATTAAATGGCCTGACATGCAATTTATTCCATCTACATTTAACCGTCCTTCTGCTGGGTTTGAGTGCTTCACTTCAACTGGAATGATTGAATGAATGAAGGAATGATTGAATGAATGCAAATGGTTTGCAGTTTATGTGGCTGGAGTCCAAGGTCACACATGTCAAAGCTTATGGACCATGAGTTGCAGTGCTTTTTCTGGATCAAAAAGGGGCTTAGGTGGTGGATGTGGCAGGGGGCTCGTTGGACCGCTGGCGAGGCTGAATTTGATAGAACATTTTAGAGGCCCCATCTTGTCGGTGTAAACCTATTTCCTGCAATTCTGCACACTTCTCCATGTAGCTGAGAGAAATGTTTGCAGTTTTGAAGCTAATTTCCTGCGTTTCTACACATTTTGCCATGCATGAGAAAGAAAATGTTGCAGTTTTAAAGCAAATTTCTTGCGACTCAACTTTTTCTGCCATAGAGCTAAGAGAAAAATGTGTCGTTTTAAAGCTACTTTTCAGTAAATTCAATGCATTTTGCCATGCTGTGTTAATTTGGCATTTTGCCAGAGTTATTTTAATCAAACATAATAACAAAATCTGTACTGTTAAATTCATTGTTTTTGGAATTTTAGTCTACTTTTTATATCAGTGATTGTTAGTTCTCAAAGATTATATTAGAAGAAAATATGTAGGTCCATTTCTAGATACTATTTATCTAGTTTTAGTCATTTAAGTTTACACTGAAAGTGTTTTTCCATCCCGATTTTGAAAAAATATATAGGCAACCCGGGAAAAAAACTATTTCAATGGCAGAAAAGTTCCTGGGTTGGCCTATAGCCCAAGCTAGAAGACCCAGTAAACTGGATGAGGTACAGCACATGCATTTGACATTCCTGCATGATCTGCGTATTTTTACTATTTTCTACATTGTAGAATAATAGTGAATACATCAAAATGATGAAATAACACATATGGAATCATATAGTAACCAAAAAAGTGTTAAAAAAATCAAAATATATTTTATATTTGACATTCTTTGCCTTGATGACAGCATTGCACACTCTTGGCATTCTCTCAACCAGCTTCATAGGAATGCTTTTCCAACAGTCTTGAAGGAGTTCCCACATATGCTCATCCCAAACCATCTCAATTTGGTTGAGGTCAGGGGGAATGTGGATGCCAGGTCATCTGATGCAGCACTCCATCACTCTCCTTCTTGGTAAAATAGCCCTTACACAGCCTGGAGGTGTGTTGGGTCATTGTCCTGTTGAAAAACAACTGATAGTCCCACGAAGCCCAAACTAGATGGGATGGCGTATCGCTGCAGAATGCTGTGGTAGCCATGCTGGTTAAGTGTGCCTTGAATTCTAAATAAATAACAGACAGTGTCACCAGCGAAGTACCCCCACACCATAACACCTCCTCCTCCATACTTTACGGTGGGAACCACACATGTGGAGAGCATCCGTTCACCCACACCACGTCTCACAAAGACACAGCGGTTGGAACCAAAAATCTTATTTGGACTCATCAGACCAAAGGACAGATTTCCACCGGTCTAATGTCCGTTGCTCATGTTTCTTGGACCAAGCAAGTCTCTTCTTATTATTGGTGTCCTTTAGTAGTGGTTTCTTTGTAGCAATTCGACCATGAAGGCTTGGTTCATGCAGTCTCCTCTGAACAGTTGATGTTGAGATGTGTCTGTGACTTGCACTTTATTTGGCCTTCAATTTCTGAGGCTGGAGGCAGAGGTAACTCTAGGTCTTCCATTCCTGTGGCGGTCTTCATTAGAGCCAGTTTCATCATAGCGCTTGATGGTTTTTGCGACTGCACTTGAAGAAACTTCTTGAAAAGTTATTGACATTTTCTGTGTTGACTGACCTTCATGTCTTAAAGTAATGATGTACTGTCATTTCTCTTTGCTTATTTGAGTTGTTCTTGCCATAATATGGACTTGGTCTTTTACCAAATAGGGCTATCTTCTGTATACCCCCCCCCCCCCCCACCTTGTCACAACGCAACTGATTGGCTCAAACACATTAAGAAGGAAAGAAATTCCACAAATTAACTTTTAACAAGGCACACCTGTTAATTGAAATGCATTCCAGGTGACTACCTCATGTAGCTGGTTGAGAGAATGCCAAGAGTGTGCAAAGCTGTCATCAAGGCAAAGGGTGGAAATTAGAAGAATCTCAAACATAAAATATATTTTGATTTGTTTAACACTTTTTTGATTACTACATGATTCCGTATGTGTTATTTCATAGTTTTGATGTATTCACTATTATTCTACAATGTAGAAAACAGTAAAAATAAAGTAAAACCCTTGAATGAGTAGGTGTTCTAAAACGTTTGACCAGTAGTGTACATTGTACTGTAGAGTAAATAACTGGCCTGGTTAAGACCATGTTTTAGTCCCCTCACACCTGTATCCCTCCTAGCTGTTCACATAGTATCATCCATGCTTAGTGATTCTACGTAAGGCAGGTTCCATGTTAAAGGCCCAGTGCAGTCAAAAATGAGATTTCCCTGTGTTCTATATATATTTCCACACTATGAGGTTGAAATAATACTGTGAAATTGTGAAAATGATAATGCCCTTTTCGTGTAGGAGCTGTTTGAAAATACATTTCTGCCAGTTGTGGTGGGGTGGAGTTTTGGCCTACCTTGTGACATCACCAGGCTGTAAATGAGTTTAATTGACCAATAAGAGCATTCCAAACCTCTCTGCCAATAACAGCTAGACTTCAGTTTTCCTCTCCCCGCTCAGACAGCTTCCAGACGTCTAGTCCTAGCATATTCTTGCTTGAGAAATTGCTTTTTGCTAAGAAGCAATTTTGGTTTCTTTTTCACCATTTTAATTTACATCAATCACAGTAATGTACTTAATTGTTACCCAGAAATCATTTTGATAAAAACGGCTGCATTGGACCTTTAAAATGCTCTTAATATATTCAATTATAATTCCAGTTTTAGCAGGGAGCATCTGTCTTTAATTTCCGCTCTGATTTGTATTTCTCCTGCTACGGACCAATACTGGGGTGTCCTGTTCATTAGCGTCAGTTTGGAGCTCCTGCAGAGTTCAAAGTGTTTTTCTATCTGGAGATGTATAGGAATATTAAAAGAACTGAAACCTACACTGAGTACGCAGAACCTCCCTCTGTGCCATGTTAGAGAAATGGGGCAGTCATCAGGCAGAACAAAAGCTGGACAACTTGTTTATTTCTGTTTTACATCACGTCTTCTCGTGTTCCTATGAGGAATAGTATATATTCAATATTCAAGTATATATTTTTAAACCTGCATGTTTAGTTAAAAGAAATGAATAGATTAGCAGGCAGTATTAACTAGGGGAATTGTGTCACTTTTCTTGCGTTCAGCGTAAGCATAGTCATGGTATATGCAGCAGTTTGGGCCGCCTGGCTCATTGCGAACTGTGTGAAGACCATTTCTCCCGAACAAAGACCATAATTAATTTGCCAGAATTTTACATAATTATGACATATCATTGAAGGTTGTGTAATATAACAGCAATATTTAGACTTAGGGTTGCCACCCGTTCTATAAAGTACAGAACGGTTCCGTATTTCACTGTAAGAATAAACTTTTTGTTTTCGAAATTATAGTTTCCGGATTTGACCATATTAATAACTTCTTATGGCTGGGTGGCAGTATTGAGTAGCTTGGATGAAAAGGTGCCCAGAGTAAACTGCCTGCTACTCAGGCTCAGAGGCTAAGATATGCATATTATTAGTAGATTTGGATAGAAAACACTCTGAAGTTTCTAAAACTGTTTGAATGATGTCTGTGAGTATAACAGAACTCATATGGCAGGCAAAAACCTGAGAAGAAATCCAACCAGGAAGTGAGAAATCTGAGGTTTGTAGGTTTGCCTATACAATATACAGTGGGATATTGGTCATATTGCACTTCCTAAGTTTTCCGCTAGATCTCACCAGTCTTTAGAACCTTGTTTGATGCTTCTACTGTGAAGAATGAGGGAAGGAGAGCTCTTTGAGTCAGGTGTCTGGCATGAGCTGAACATGTGCGCTCACCTGAGAGCGACCTGCTTTCCATTGCATTTCTGAAGACAAAGGAATTCTCCGGTTGAAACATTATTGAAGATTTATGTTAAAAACATCCTAAAGATTGATTCTATACATCGTTTGACATGTTTCTACGAACTGTAATGGAATTGTTTGACTTTTCCTTTGACCTGCGCATCATGAATTTGGATTACTGGACTGAACGCGCAAACAAAATTGAGGTATTTGGACATAAATTATGGACTATATCGAACAAAACAAACATTTATTGTGGAACTGGGATTCCTGGGAGTGCATTCTGATGAAGATCATCAAAGGTAAGTGAATATTTATAATGCTATTTCTGACTTCTGTTGACTCCAAAACATGGCGGATATCTGTGTGGCTTATTTGGGCTCTGAACGCTGTACTCAGATTATAGCATGGTGTGCTTTTTCCGTAAAGTTATTTTGAAATCTGACACAGCGGTTGCATTAAAGAGAAGTTTATCTTTATTCGTATGTTTAACACTTGTATCGTTTATCAATGTTTATTATGAGTATTTCTGTAAATTGATGTGGCTCTCTGCAAAATCACCGGATGTTTTTGAGGCAAAACATTACTGAACATAACGCACCAATGTAAACTAAGATTTTTGGATATAAATATGAACTTTATCGAACAAAACACATGTATTGTGTAACATGAAGTTGTATGAGTTTCATCTGATGAAGATCATCAAGGGTTAGTGATTCATTTTATCTATATTTCTGCTTTTTGTGACTCCTCTCTTTGGGTGGAAAAATGGCTGGGTTTTTCTGTGACTAGGTTCAGACCTAACATAATCATTTGGTGTGCTTTCGTCGTAAAGTCTTTTTGAAATTGGACACTGTGGTGGGATTAACAACAAGTTTATCTTTAAAATGGTGTAAAATACTTGTATGTCTGAGGAATTGTAAAGATGAGATTTCTGTTGTTTTGAATTTGGCGCCCTGCACTTTCACTGGCTGTTGTCAAGTCAATCCCGTTAACGGGATCTCAGCCGTAAGAATGAATGACCTAAGGCTCGTATTTCTGTGTGTTTATTATATTATAATTAAGTCTATGATTTGATATTTGATAGAGCAGTCTGACTCAGCGGTGGTAGGCAGCAGCAGGCTCCTAAACTTTCATTCAAACAGCACTTTCCTGCATTTGCCAGCAGCTCTTCGCAATGCGTGAAGCACAGCGCTGTTAATGACTTCAAGCCTATCAACTCCCGAGATTAGGCTGGCAATAATATAGTGCCTATAAGAACATCCAATAGTCAAAAGTATATGATATACAAATGGTATAGCGAGAAATAGTCCTATATATTCGTATAATAACTACAACCTAAAACTTCTGAACTGGGAATATTGAGGACTCATGTTATGGCTGCAATCCCGTTAACGGGATCGATATGACAACAGCCAGTGAAAGTGCAGGGCGCCAAATTAAAATAACAGAAATCTCATAATTAAACTTCCTCAAACATACATGTATCTCATACCATTTTAAAGGTAATCTTGTTGTTAATCCCACCAATGTGTCCGATTTCAAATAGCACCACAAACGATTATGTTAGGTCACCACCAACTCACAGAAAAATTCAGCCATTTTTCCAGCCAAAGAGAGGAGTCACAAAAAGCATAAATAGAGATAGAATGAATCACTAACCGTTGATGATCTTCATCAGATGACACTCATGGGACTTCATGTTACACAATACATATATGTCTTGTTAGATTAAGTTCATATTTATATCCAAAAACCTCCGTTTACATTGGCGCCATGTTCAGAAATGCTTCCAAAATATCCGGAGAAATTGCAGAGAGCCACGTCAAATAACAGAAATGCTCATCATAAACTTTGATGAAAGATGCATGTTTTACATAAAATTAAAGATACACTTGTTCTTAATGCAACCGCTGTGTCAGATTTCAAAAAGCTTTACGGCAAAACACAATATTCAATCATCTGAAAACAGCATTCAGCCAAAAAAGCAAGCCATACAGTTACCCACCAAATTGTGCAGTCAACAAAACTCATAAAAAGCATTATAAATCTTCACTTATCTTTGCTGATCTTCGTCGGAATGCACTCCCAGGACTCCCACTTCCACAAGAAATGTTAGTTTTTTTCGGTAATGTCCATAATTTATGTCCAAATAGCTATTTTTGTAGCGTGTTTGGTAAACAAATCCAACGTCAGGGAAGCGCGTTCACTAAAACTTGACGAAATGTCCAAAAGTTCCGTAACAGTCTGTAGAAACATGTCAAACGATGTATTGAATCAATCTTTAGAAAGTTTTTAACATAAATCTTGAATAACGTTCCAACCGGAGAATTACATTGACTTCAGACGAGCGATGGAACAGAGCTCCCTCTCATGTGAACGCGCATGGTCAAAGAATGGTCAGGTCATGGCAGACCTGACTAATTCCCCTCTCATTCGGCCCCCCTTCACAGTAGAGGCATCAGACAAGGTTCTACAAACTGTTGACATCTAGTGGAAGCCGTAGGAAGTGCAAACTCATCATATCTCGCTGTGATTTCAATGGGATCTTGGTTGAAAATCGACCAGCCTCAGAATTTCCACTTCCCGTTTGGATTTTTTCTCAGGTTTTTGCCTGCCATATGAGTTCTATTATACTCACAGACATCATTCAAACAGTTTTAGAAACTTCAGAGTGTTTTCTATCCAATACTAATAATAATATGCATGTATTAGCAACTATGACTGAGGAGCAGGCCGTTTACTCTGGGCACCTCTGTGCACCTTTCATCCAAGCTACTCAATACTGCCCCTGCAGCCATAAGAAGTTATTAAGGAACCACCAGCTTTCATATGTTCTCATGTTCTGAGCAAGGAACCTAAACGTTAGCTTTTTTACATGGCATATATTGCGCTTTTACTTTCTTCTTCAACACTGTGTTTTTGCAGTATTTAAACGAAATTGAACATGTTTCATTATTTATTTGAGACTACATTTATTTTATTTATGTATTATATTAAGTTAAAAATAAAAGTTTTCTTTCAGTATTGTTGTAATTGCATTATTACGAATATATAAAAATCGTCCGATTTAATCGGTATCCAGCTTTTTTGGGTCCTCCAATAATCGGTATCGGAGTTGATAAATCATAATCGGACGACCTCTACTACAGACAGCTACAGAGAAGAGAAAAGCACTGCACATCCCAGATTGGTAGATTCCAATGAGCAGCTACAGTCACATTGGACACATTGTTTAAATTCCTCAATTTCAAACTAGCTGTGACGCATTGTTTGAATTCCAGCGAGTGCAGGCTTGATATGAGTTGCTTTGCTTCACCTCCAGTTCAATTTGGAATGATACTTCTTTTAACTCTATGCCACTACATAGAATTAGATCAAGGAAGCCCTACAGTTGCAATGATCTCCTGATTAGTTTTTTGACTGGACTATTTTACCCCAATGACTTACCCTTTCACTTTTGGAAAGGGAAATATTTATCTCTCTGTGTAGTCATGCAGTGTCAGCATTAACTAGTTGGTACATGGATTTGTCGAATAGGCCTATTATATAAGGTACTATAGTTAGACTTGGCATTTAAAAAAAGTTTGCACTAAAACTGTTTGAAAGCCGAGGTGATAACTGATTTGCATTTAGGCACCACTGTTGCTGACAGTCAAGTTCAGTCTTGTTTTGAAAACATTAGCTAACATGTGTCCTTTATTTATGATCTCTCTCTCTCTCTGAATTGATGAACAGCAGTCATCTTCTTAAGAACAAACTATAGCACCATTGTTCTTTTAAAGAGGTGCTTAAGATAAAACGCTGAAAGGGCAGAACGGCACATCTGGAATTAGCTAGTAGCAGTGGCGGCATGCAGACCTGCTGCAGTAGAAAGCTGCCCTCACTGCACTCTCCTACAGTAGTCACAGTGCTCTCTGTTCTCTGCTCCCATACCAGCTGACATGGTACAGTGTGTCATGCTATTCATGCTTCACTGGCTCTGTCTAAGCCCTCTGACTGTCCATCTGCTGCTGGGACAGAGCAGGGCTGGGGAGAGTTCCTTTAGGACCACAGGACCAGAGAGGGCTTGCCAGGACACAGCTAGGTGACAGATGTAGTGTGAGGAAGAATCTAACCTTTGTGTTCTACTACCTAGCTCTCTTCTTGAGTCTAGACCACACACAGGCATACAGGTGTGTCCAAGAATTCACACAAGCACACATATAGGTTGGGTTAGTGTAAGGGGTTAGTGTAAGGGTTTTTGCTGTAAGAACAGTGTACTAATACGTAATTTCAATACTTGTTAGTAGTCTCATAACATAGGGTCACTCTTCCAGTGCATAGGCATAATACTCCAAGCTATTTAAAAGCATTTGCATTAATGCAAAGTTTATTTTGCTTCGTGTTAAGCCTTTTTCAAAATGCTCGGTTGATTTTAATTATTCACATAGTGTTAACACTCTGCAGTCCCAGTTATACAAAGGATGACACTGGCTTTCACACACAGTGCTTAAATACAACTGTGAATGCTGAATTAAATGTAAAGTCTTACATCGTTCTCAAAAGGTGACACTGCCATAATCCTGTAACTGCTAATTAAAACTACTTGACTAAACTAAAGCCTCCAGTAGCCTCAGCATGTGGAAAGTTACAGTGACGGAGTAGGAAATCACTCAGAGAGAGCATATAAGGTGCATCTGAAATGGCACCCTATTCTCTATATAGCACACACATTTTGACCAGAGCCTGCATAGTTTTACTGTACATAGAAAACCTGGAAATTAAACATCTTTATATCAACTGCCAATTTATTTCACCCAAATAACTGTTCTCTTCTCCCTTCTGCCAGGTGTACCTTATATGCCATTTTACATTATTCCTGTTATTTATTCATCTTTCAAATTGGATTTTCCATCTGGCTTATTGTGCCATAAAGCCTTTCTTTGGTTTGGTGCTAGAAATCATTACTCACTTCCTTTCTTCCTCTGGGGGATGTCACTGGCGTTTTTATCCCACAGAACCAAATGCACAGTGAAACATCACCGTTTCCTCTGTGATAAGGTTATTTTGCCCTGCGGTTGCTATGCAACAATGTGAAGTGTTGGCACAACATGATTTTGATCTGTTCCAACAATAAAGGCAGTATTGCGCATAGCAACAGATATATTACTAGATGTGTGTTTCTAATGTTGCCAGCCAAGATCAGTCTGATGGAACATGAAACAGTTCGATATTAGATTCCCCCCGCTCTCTCTCGTTCTACACTGTGTTCTAGAATGTGTTCTTCTTCTTCAAAACCTTCTGTGTTGCTTTATTCAACCTGACTCTAACATTTATGGGTTTGGAAATTAAGGCATTATTGATATCTAGTCTCTGTGCCCCCTATAAAATGTTACTTTCTGAATATTCTCGATTTTCAATATGATTTATTTTTTGCCATATAAATCGTGCTCATGTTGCATGTTCTTATATTTATCAATCTCATTGTCTCTTGTATTTTCACCTGAAGAAACCTTGTAGAAAGTCTCCGTAGAGTTGTCAAATCATTCAAATGTTTTCTAGTCTAGATAATAACCAAAAACGGAGCCTGTGTTAAATTAATTCCATTGGGCATGTCTTCATTTTGAACATTTATTTGTTGAAATGGATGTATTATAGATGAGCCTTGGCTGGTATTGTCTCAAACAAGTACAAATATGTTGCCATTGAAAATGGATTGATTCTGACAACATTGTGATCAAGTTGACAAATAAAAATGTAGCTCGTCTCTTTTGGTTTCATCAGAGAGAGAGAGAGCTGCTGTGAAGGTTGTGGGGTGGAGAGGGGTAGACATATAATGGTACTTAAATTAGAAAAGTATATCATTAATCATCCCTTTCTTTCATTGCCTTGACACGTGAGACAAGGAAATCTATGTTTATCTGAGCTGGGAGAATAAATATGAACAACATCATTTCATGGATTAGTCCCCAAAGAACAGAACAGCCACTCTCTCAGGGTGCACTTTCCAGTCATCACTCAACTGGCTAAACAAGCCAATTATTTCTTATACCAAACTCATGCCAATTAGTTACAGAAGCTGAAATCTCTGCTACAATGTTTTTTATTATGGTATTGCTGCATTGGGTGACTTGTGTAAGGTGCTGTCAGACAGTATCTCTTCCAGTCCAAAGCAATTGATGTGAGCATCACTGGAGAGAGCAGCTAGGAGAGTGTTCTGTTCTGTCAGTGTTCTGTTTGACACTGATGGCCTGTAGAGGAGAATTTTTTATCATTTTAGTTGGCTGGTTTTATTTGTACTTTGCAGCAGTGTTAGTGGTGTTATGTAGAATGTAAGAGAATAGAGTGTTTAAGGTACAGAATAGATGCGCTGGTTCAATTGTTACTTTTCTAAATGCCTGTGCTGCAGCAACGCTACATTCATGTGATAAACTCTGATTATCTGATTACGTGGTTTGGTGCCTGTAAAGCTTTTCCCTGAGAGTTTGAAATGTATATATTCTATAGGATTGTCAAATTCACTCTACCTAAGCCTTTTATTAGTTGTGATTTGAGATTATTGGCTTTTTCTAGTACATACAGTGCCTTCAGAAATTATTCATACCCCTTGACTTATTCCACATTTTGTTATGTTACAGCCTAAATTCAAAATTGATTAAATATTGTTTTTGTCACCTATCTACACACAATACCCCCCATACTGACAAAGTGAAAACATGTTTTTAGAAATCTTAGCAAATTTATTAAATAAAATACAGAAATATCTTGTTTATTTAAGTATTTACACCTCTTTGCTATGACACTCCAAATTGAGCTCAGGTGCATCCAATTTCCTTTGATCATCCTTGAGATGTCTTTACAACTTCATTGGAGTCCACCTGTGGCCAATTCAATTGTTTGGACATAATTTAGAAAGAAACACACCTGTTTATATAAGGTCCCACAGTTGACAGTGCATGTCAGAGCAGAAACTATACCATGAAGTATACCACTGTACCACTGTCCGCAGATCTCCGAGATAGAATTGCGATGAGGCACATATATGGAAAAGGGTATAAATCAATTTCTAGAGTGTTGAAAGTGTCCAAGAGCACAGTCGTTTCCATCATTGGGAAATGAAGCAAATATGGAACTACCCAGACTCTGCCTACAGCTGGCCATCTGACCAAACTGAGCAACCGGGCAAGAAGGACCTTGGTCAGGGAGGTGACCAAAAACCCAATGACCACTCTGACAGAACTACAGAGTTCCTTGGCTGAGATGGGAGAACCTGCTAGAAAGACAACAGTCTTTACAGCACTTCACCAATCTGGGCTTTATGCGAGAGTAGCAAGACGGAAGCCACTCCTGAGAAAAGGCACGACAGCACGCCTGGAGTTTGCAAAAAGGCATGTGAAGGACTCTGAGACCATAAGGCAAAAATTATCTGTGGTCTGATGAGACAACATTTTTACTCTTTGGCCTGAATGCAAAGCGCTATGTCTGGAGAAAACCAGGCACAGCTCATCACCCATCTAACCATCACTACCGTGAAGCATGTTAGTTGCAGCATCATGCTAAGGGGATGCTTTTCAGCAGCAGAGACTGGGAGACTGATAAGGATAGAGGGAACAATGAATGGAGCAAAATACTGGTAAATCCTTAATGAGATCCTGCTTCAGAGGGCATGCGACCTTAGACTGGGGCGAAGATTTACATTCCAACAGGATAATGACGCCAAGCATACAGCTAAAGCAATGCTGGGATGGCTTCAGAACAAGAATGTGAAAGTCTTTGAGTGGCCCAATCAAAGCCCAGACTAGAATCCCATTGAAAATCTGTGGAAAGCCTTGAAGATTGCTGTTCACCACTGCTCCCCATCTAACTTAACAGAGCTTGAGAAAATCTGCAAGGAAGAATGGGAGAAAACCCCAAATCCAGATGTGAAAAGCTGATAAAGATATACTCAAGATGACTCAAAGCTGTAATCACCACCAAAGGTGCTTCTACAAAGTATTGTCATGACGTTGGCCTGTGGGTAAGGTTTATGACCCCCCCCCCCCCCATAAATACCTTTCTCCCTTACCTCTCTCTTGACTCTACTGAGGGACTCTTGAATAGCCTTTGTTAAACATAGAGAGTCTGGGAACATCAAACAAGTGGAGGGAAAGGAACCATATTTCGGTAATAGAAGCAGTTGAAAATATGCGTTGGTACTTAATGAATATGATGTCAGTTCGGTTGTCATCTGAGACATTATGACTGATGACAGGACGACATAAACTGTATCTGGGAAAGTCTACACATTATAGTTATCAGATTCACATGGAATTGTTGTGCAATTTAAATGCAATTTAAATTAAACTATTTGTGAAAGGATTAAATGTAATTTTAGCTTCCAAATTAGAAAATTGGGTTTTCATAAGATTAGTGCTCTGCTCAATCAGTGGCCCGCCCCTGTGAAGAGACATGGGTTATAAACTATGAAACACACCCTTCTCTCCCTCCACTATATAAACCCTTGATGAAAATGTAACCTCCTGTTCCGGGTACATTAGGACGACGGTCCGATGTCAGAAGGATTCAGATAATAACTACAGAACGAAGCCAACCTCAGCGTGAGCTTTGGTTGCGAATGGTATGAACTTTGAATTCTTATTCGCTACAGAAGTGATACCTCCTAGCCGTTGAGTTAGCAGCGGCCGCTGTAAAAGTGGGCTAGGAGAGGACAGACAGAGTATCCCATCTACCACACAATGACGACACTACAACGTTTCCCGTTCACCACCAGAGACACTCTTCAAAGGACAAAGGACTCTGTTGGGCAACACGGCCTTCCATCTACCACCAACCTTTTGAAGCGCAGCTCAGAGTAAATATTTATTGCATTTTCCTTTTCCAAATGGGCGGTAATTTAGAATGCATACGATATTGTATTTACGATAGCAGAGCTTCTCCCTTTGTTTCTCAGTCTTCCCGCTCTTTCACTCAAACCCAACCCCCTTTTCTTTGTGTAACCAGCTGTCATATCTGTTCCGTCCGCTAGGCACGTTTTCCTTTATGACATAATTTGTAATCAAGGTATGATTCATTCTGTGTATATGTAATTCTGTGTGATTAGTTAGGTATTTAGTAAATAAATAATTGAACCCAATTTTGTATTGCTGATTCAACTTGTTAGCCAGGGTTCATGAAGATAACCAAGAATTTACAACTTTCAGATGAGACTGAAATAAGGTGATGATTAATATTGACTGCTATGGTGACCAGTGAGCTGAGATAAGGCGGAGCTTTACCTAGCAAAGACTTATAGATGACCTGGAGCCAGTGGTTTTGGCGACGAATATGAAGCGAGGGCCAGCCAACGAGAGCATACAGGTCGCAGTGGTGGGTAGTAAATGGGGCTTTGGTGACAAAACGGATGGCACTGTGATAGACTGCATCCAATTTGCTGAATAGAGTGTCAGAGGCTATTTTATAAATGACATCGCCAAAGTCAAGGATCGGTAGGATAGTCAGTTTTACGAGGGTATTTTTGGCAGCATGAGTGAAGGATGCTTTGTTGCGAAATAGGTAGTCAATTCTAGATTTGATTTTGGATTGGAGATGCTTAATGTGAGTCTGGAAGGAGAGTTTACAGTATAACAGACACCTAGGTATTTGTAATTGTCCACATATTCTAAGTCAGAGCCGTCCAGAGTAGTGATGCTGGACGGGCGGGCAGGTGCGGGCATCGATCGGTTGAAGAGCATGCATTTAGTTTTACTTGTATTTAAGAGCAGTTGGAGGCCACAGAAGGAGAGTTGTAATGGCATTGAAACTCGTCTGGAGGTTAGTTAACACAGTGTCCAAAGAAGTGCCAGAAGTATACAGAATGGTGTTGTCTGCGTAGAGGTGGATCGGAGAATCACCAGCAGCAAGAGCGACAACTTGAACTTATTGAACGTAATACTGGAATATTACATTTCATAAATGTGTTTATAGAGCCTTTATTAGTTATGTATTTCAATTAGGGTAATATAAGAACACAGTTATTGCTAGGGTCTTTCTTTTTGGTCAGATTGTTACCTTGCCCAATAGTTTCACTATCTAATCAAGTTCCAAACTGTTGTGTAATTGCAGTGAATATTCTGATGATACTTCAGAGTTTGTGCAGGCATACATGACTCAATTGTTTGCCTCAATCTGTTAACTGCAATAACCAAGTTTATTAAGCTCTATAAAAGAGATGTTCAGAGAGGATAAACAAATCCTCATAATGTGAGACTGAAAATCTGTTGTATGATAAATCATAATGGAATTATTATAGCATACTCACGTCACTATGGGGACTGTAGATAGCCAGTGTTTGTGAAAATATACTTTGCTGTTAATATTATAGATCACTATCTTGTGAAGTTAAATCTGAATATAATAGCATGCTAGGATCACAACCCATCGGGGGCTTTACAAGTTGTTTACTGTCACGAGTGCGCTGAGAGTCGGGAAGCAAGTACAGGGGTGAGGAGTGTTTTAATAAATAAACAAGACAATAAACACGAAACACAAACAACGCACCGACATGAAACAGAGTCAATAACACCTGAGGAATGAACCAAGGGGAGTGACAGATATAGGGAGATAATCAAGGAGGTGATGGGTTCCAGGTGAGTGTCATGAGGTGCAGGCGCGCGAGACGATGGTGACTGGTGTGTGGGATAATCAGCAGCCTGATGACCTAGAGGCCGGAGAGGGAGCATACGTGACATTTACTTTGTGAATAGCTTATGGGTTTGGGTCTGATTAATTGAGCTCTAACAACGCAGTGAGGCTTAGATATTGATGTGATATGATCCTCAGTGATGGTAGTTTGGGAATTAACTGTGTATGTACAATATTTCATAAGTAGATGTGAGATCACCATAGAAAGGGTAGATAGAGTAGCAGGATTTCAAATAGTCTCATTCAGCCTCTAACTACCCCTAAAGAGCTGCAGCTGGACTCCTCTGGTCTTTCAGACACTGTTTAGCCAGCTGCTCGTGGTCTTGCATCATGCTTCAATGTCACAAACAGTCTCGCCTCTGTTTTGTACCTCTCTCTCCTTTTAAAAAAACCCTCCATGATAGGAAAACCAAACCGTTCTGAAAACCAAACCGTATGGACACTCATCACTCATACTTCTTTTGAGAAAACAGTGAAGTGTAGCGAGAGGTCTGGAGATGGACAAAGCAGGTCTTTTTGGCAGTGCTGTCATCAAGCTATGGATCCACTGCCAGAGCGTCACCACTTGACCTTGACCTGTTTCTAAGTGAGGATCAGCTCAAGATAACCAGTAAACAAAAATATAACAAACAATTTGAAAAGGGTAGGGCTCTTACATGGCCCATCCATCTGACATCTGCCTTGCAGTTAGGTTCGCTGTAATGGCCGATTGTGAAAAATGGGATTCTAATGATGCGATGTCTGGTGTGCAGTGAGCACAAAGGATGAAAACAAAGGATGAAAGGGTTTCCTTGTAACTGATGCCATGTTAAGAACCATCTGCCTCAAACTTGTCTGGGCTGTCATCTGTGATTGTAATCCAGCGCAATACAACACAACTGGAGCAGGCTCTTGCTATACTGCTCCAGGCTGTCCACTGGTGAATAACAAAGTACTTAGGAGGGAAAGAGAAAGAAAGAGGGACATTGGCTGCATTACTGGAAGCTAAGTGGTGAAGAAGAGGACTCCTATTTGGAATATATTGGGTGGATGTTCTAAAAGCTGTAAAATGAATAGGCAATTTAACCAGCTTCCTCACTTCAAAGATATCAACTTTAGAAAAAGAAGGTGCAATCTAGAACCTAAAATGGTTATTCGGCTGTCCCCATAGAAGAACCATTTGAAGAACCCTTTTTGGTTCCAGGTAGAATATCCCTTTTGGTTTCAGGTAAAGCCCTTTAGGGTTTCATTAAGAACCCTTTCCACAGAGGGTTCTCCTATGGGGACAGCTGAAGAACCCTTTTGTAACCCTTTCTTCTAAGAGTGTAGACTATCAACCTAGGGCTGTGTAACATCCTGGCTTATAAAACTGTCTGGTTCCACTGTATGTTGTATAGGGAGAAAATGAGTCCCTCCAGAAAACTACCATCATGCATTATATTGATTTGCCCGCAGTGGCTGTAATATAATGTTGATGAAATAATCCAATGAGGTGTAGATTGTGTAAACAAATCCAAATGAGCTGGATAGTCAGGTAACAAAGCAAGGTTCTATCTTTTGATTGGATTAATAGTAAGGTAAAATAGCAAAGGTGCTGTCAATTAATTGGATTACTTACTAAAAAATAGCCCTTAGCTGATGATTCTTGGCTAAAGCATGAGTAGTTATTTCACCCATATTATCCAACCCACTGTGTGCTAATAGAGGTAAGGTAAGCCGGGCCTGTAATTAGGTTATAATTAGCTCGCTTACACTCCAATTAGTTCATGCTCCGTGTATCTCTGTTTCTTTACAGCTTCTATATGCTGGCATTTATGCCATGTAAATTAGAAAATTAAACTTTCTCCTGGAGAAGAAATGTTAAAAGGTAAAGTTTTGCTTTGTAAGCTAACCATTGCAGCTGTGTCACGTTGGTAACAATGATTCGGGAGACAAGCGCAGGAATGCGTAATAGGGTTTTATATTACACAAAATTACGGTGTGCCGTGTAAAGGCATGGGAACGAAGACCAAACAAACACATACACAAAACACAAGGTTGAAACCCAAACAAAAGAGCGAGGAGTACCTCGAATAAATAACACAAAATCATTATCACACGGGACGAGACCCGTAATCATCTGCGCAATCCACAAGGGCACGAAAGCCCAAAACAAACAGCACAAGGTACTCACACGCACCAACGGACATGTAACAATAATCGACAAGACCATGGAAACCAAAGGGCACATACAGTTGAAGTCTGAAGTTTACATACACCTTAGCCAAATACATTTAAACTCAGTTTTTCACAATTCCTGACATTTAATCCAAGTAAAAATTCCTTGTTTTTGGTCAGCTAGGATCACCACTTTATTTTAAGAATGTGAAATGTCAGAATAATAATAGAGAGAATGATTTATTTCAGCATTTATTTATTTCATCACATTCCCAGTGGGTCAGAAGTTTACATACACTCAATTAGTATTTGTTAGCATTGCCTTTAAATTATTTAACTTGGTTCAAACGTTTCGGGTAGCCTTCCACAAGCTTCCCACAATAAGTTGGGTGAATTTTGGCCCATTCCTCCTGACAGAGTTGGTGTAACTGAGTCAGGTTTTTAGGCCTCCTTGCTCGCACACACTTTTTCAGTTCTGCCCACTAATTTTCTATAGGATTGAGGTCAGGGTTTGTGATGGCCACTCCAATACCTTGACTTTGTTGTCCTTAAGCCATTTTGCCACAACTTTGGAAGTATGCTTGGAGTCATTGTCCATTTGGAAGACCCATTTGCGACCAAGCATTAAATTCCTGACTGATGTCTTGAGATGTTGCTTCAATATATCCACATAATTTTCAATTCCTCATGATGCCATCTATTTTATGAAGTGCACCAGTCCCTCCAGCAGCAAAGCACCCCACAACATGATGCTGCCACCCCCGTGCTTCACGGTTGGGATGGTGTTCTTCGGCTTGCAAGCCTCCCCCCTTTTCCTCCAAACATAACGATGGTCATTATGGCCCAAAATATCTATTTTTGTTTCATTAGACCAGAGGACATTTCTCCAAAAAGTACGATCTTTTTCCCCATGTGCAGTTGCAAACCATAGTCTGGCTTTTTTTATGGTGGTTTTGGAGCAGTGGCTTCTTCTTTGCTGAGCAGCCTTTCAGGTTATGTCGATATAGGACTTGTTTTACTGTTAATATAAGATACTTTTGTACCTGTTTCCTCCAGCATCTTCACAAGGTCCTTTGCTGTTGTTCTGGGATTGATTTGCACTTTTCACACCAAAGTACGTTCATCTCTAGGAGACAGAACGCATCTCCTTCCTGAGCGGTATGACGGCTGCATGGTCCCATGGTGTTTATACTTGCGTACTATTGTTTGTATAGTACTTGCGTACTATTGCCTATCAGAAGCTTCTAAAGTCATGACATAATTTTCTGGAATTTTCCAAGCTGTTTAAAGGCACAGTCAACTTAGTGTATGTAAACGTCTGACCCACTGGAATTGTGATGCAGTGAATTATAAGTGAAATAATCTGTCTGTTAGCAATTGTTGGAAAAATTACTTGTGTCATGCACAAAGTAGATGTCCTAACCGACTTGCCAAAACTATAGTTTGTTAACCGGAAATTTGTGGAGTGGTTGAAAAACAAGTTTTAATGACTCCAACCTGAGTGTATGTAAACTTCCGACTTCAACTGTATATACAAATACTATTCAGTGTGAATAGGAGACAGGTGTGCGTGATGAACGTTCCGGAGGGATCCGTGACAAGCTGCTGATATGGCCCTAGTTGGTTTATTAGTATGGCAGACATTCAAGCACCTTCATGCAAACATTGAGTTAACTTTAAAAAAAATAATAGCATGGCGATATACACAAGCTTTCAAACAATTCATTAAATATAATCATCTAAATCCTCATCCTCATATTGTTCATTAAACTTGTTCCTCTGCAAAATGTAATATTTTAGAAGCTAAATCTACATGTTTTTGAAAAACGTGTCTTGTGAGGTTTTGAGAATGTAATGAAAGCAGAGACTCTGTGTCTGTTATGGTTGTTGTGATGCTGACAGTTACTGGCGAAGCAGAACAGAACAGGAGAAGGTCACTACATAAAGGTGTGCGGTAGCCTGGAGACAAAATAACATTGATGATTCACAACCGCTTTACCTCTGTGCCCACTGCTTTCATCGTAATTTCACCGTGCTTTAGCTAACATTTTGTTTTGATTTAGAAATTTGACTAATATACTGTATATAACAAAGTGAAAGGTTCACGGTTCTTATTTCAGTTTTGTATTATACCTACAGCGCATTTCTTTTTATATCACCTATAATATTGTAATTTAATCTCTATATTCATTGGAAAACAAGTCATGTCTCATTTCAGTTACACTCATGTTTTCACAATCTGCTCCATCTACTGAGCCCTTTAAAAAAGCGAGCTGATAATTAAAATGTGAGATGCAGAAAGGCTGTGCTTTAGCTTGTGTTGACAACCTGATTCATCTCTAACATGTTCACGGTGCACTCTATTTGTTCTGCCTAGTCTGTTGTTGCCACAATCTCGAGTGCTGGCACTAACAATACAGCACTGTGCTCATGCCAAATTGTTCATTAGCTGTAAAATGTACATGACTGCCATATAGAAAACAAAGACCGTTTCAGACTAGATTTCTGTTTTTCTTCTTTCCCAAGCCTCGATTTCATGTGCTTTGTTTTTAACACTAGGTCCGGAATCTCAAGAGACGCTCAGCCAAACGTTGTTAGAAAGAAGATAAAGCTCATTAGATTCAGTGCCTTAAAGCAGAGACGAAGTAGAGAACATTTAATGTCACCGTTGGTACATTAGTTATTTCAGGAGATGGTGGTTATGTGGAGAAGGGAGAATAATAAACAGTACTAGTGCTGAAAAATGCTTAGTTTTTTTTGTCTGTTAGGTTTGGTCTGATTTGGTTTGCCTTTGGCCTGTGATTACAGTTGGTGCAGAAACAAGTGTGTGTTTGTGTGTGTGGGTGGGTGCGTGTGTGTGTGTTAGCTAGAGAATGGAAAAGTGATCTATTTAACTACATAATATCTCCCAATCTCCCATGTTGACTGGCCCCCAGCAGTATCTGCATGTCCTGAACGGACATCACTGAGGTCCTGATCCTGTCTCTTATCATAAATCTCAGAACAGTTTCAGCTCGGCAAATACCACAGAGACACTCATCATCACCCACCTGGAGCTTATGCCTACTGAAACAGCTTCTTCATATTTGAAGCTCAGACCAGAGCTACATTTACTGAAAGAGACTGTGTGACTGTGTGACTGTGAATACTCTATCTGAACAATGCATTCATTGTGTGCATGTCATTTGGTCAGTGTACACCACTTGAATGGATATGGTTAGATATAAAAATGATTAATCCTAAATGTAAAAAAACATATTTCTCAGAGGATATCATGCAATGGCCATGAACGTTTGTGAACCTCCCTAATCAGTTTGCCATTCAAAGACTAATACATTCAATCATCCAGTGCTGCTGAAAGCTATTCCCTCTGCAGAGTCCTGCGCAAGTGGATGCATTGTTGATTACCTGTAGCCACTCTAAACACAAAGAGGCAGCTGTTCACTCATGCCTCTGCCAGTGGAGACAGTATAGGCTGTCCTTGGGAATATAAATCAGTGATCAGAACAAAAAGATGGTGAAATGAAAAACAGAAAAGACAGCATATTTATTTCCTAAATGCTCTCAGTAATGTGCTGCAGAACTGGCTGCAAGGAGAAAACTAGGCCCCCAAAGAGTTGGGATGTTACTTGGGTCATATTATATGGTGATTACTGTGGTTTCTCTATTTTGTTGGGTGTTTTTTGAAGAACTGCCCTTTTGGCTTTAGATCTGGAATGTAACCACAGGTGCGGTCATGATTAGGATCTGCTATTGAAATAAATTTCAGACATCGTATTGCCCTCTGATAGCCTAGATCAAGCTTCCTTTTCATTATAATATACTGCAAGTTATTTTGTCTGGCCTAGCTAATTTCCATAACATAATGTAGTGCGATGTGTTGCATCTGCCTGCCTGCAGTACCAATGAGCTTAAAACCAAACCAGCTGAATCTAGTTATTGTGTTGCTTAGCCTCCAGCAACAGGTAAAGAATTAACACTTACAAACGAACCCATGACTGGGTTCTTCTTGCTTGTTGTTTTTTCAAGGGATTTTCCTTCCATTGCAGTATTCAAACATGACTAACAGGCCTGTGTCTCGGGAGCTGCTGCTGTTTATCCTGGGATCTCCAATTCCAGCCATCCCAAACAGGGCATGACTGACCTGGCTCAGAACAGATGCCTTCTTTATTCTCCTTCTACTGCTCCCATCTCTCTCTCAGGATGGGGGTGAAGCAACTAGCTAAGTAGATGGGGAGAAGGGAGTAGAAGCTCTGTGTGTGTCTCTGTGTGTGTGTCTCTCTCTCTCTCTCTCTCTGTGTGTGTGTGTGTGTGTGTGTGTGTGTGTGTGTGTGTGTGTGTGTGTGTGTGTGTGTGTGTGTGTGTGTGTGTGTGTGTGTGTGTGTGTGTGTGTGTGTGTGTGTGTGTGTGTGTGTGTGTGTGTGTGTGTGTGTGTGTGTGTGTGTGTGTGTGTGTGTGTGTGTGTGTGTGTGTGTGTGTGAGAGAGAGAGAGAGAATAACATTTCTCAGTAAAGAGTCTGGGATGCTGTCTTGCATTTTAACAACAGACACATTATCCCTCTTACTGTATCCAATTCTGCTTTAAATTATTTCTATTTTAGCATCCCTCTTTAATCAGACTGCTTTAAAAAGATGCTAATGTACTTGGAAGGATGCCTAATTCTTTATCTCCTCTGTGTGTGTGTGAGAAAGAAAGAGGGAGGGAGCGAGAGGGAGAGCGAGAGAGCAAGAGAAGGATAGAGAGAGAGGGAGAAAAAGAGAGGGAGAAAGAGAAAAAAAGAGAGGGAGAGAGCGAGAGAGAGGGAGAAGAAGAGGGGGAGAGAGAAAAGAGAGAGAGATAAAATGGGAGAGAGAGAGAGGGAGAAAGAGAGAGGGGGAGAAAGAGAGAGAGAGACAGAGTGAGTGAGGTAGTGATTGAGTGATAAAGAGAGAGTATGAGAGAGAGTGGGATAGAGAAGCTTTAAGCTTAAAGTATTGTTTTGTATCCCTGACGCATGTTCAATCTGCTGCTGCCAGAGTGAGTTGGTTTAACATCTTTACTTTTAGCCCTTTAATCATGTTCAGTGGTTGTGTGGCTCAAAGACTAACCCTACTAACTACACCCCTGAGTGCTTTAGGACAAACACTGAGGTCCCCCTCAGGGCAGAGAACAAAGAGGCAGGTGCAATTTCCTGTTCCCTTTCATTCATATGTGAAACTGGCACTACCAGTCGCAAATAAATATATGAGTGACTAATACACACAACAGGGGGCTCAGTATGTGCGTGTGTATCCCCTTGGTCTATGTGTGTGTGTGTTGGGGATACTGAGCTGATTCCACAGACATTGCCTCCTCTGTCAGTAGGCTACCCGTTCTTTTGGAGAATAGATAACTCATTGAGATGCTGGGTTGAGCTCTCTACCAGTTTGCTGAACGTCTACACTTAAATCATTGACCTTCCTTTTCTTTCCTTCTTGGAAAGTTGCCTGATATTCGACAACAGATTATTTTAGAACTCCACATGGCGATGCACATTTTGAGCCGCTGCACCTCCGTTAATCTGGAAGGAATGTGGATTGAATGGAGCATTGATATTTAGGATCATATCTCCTGTCACCAGCGCCTAAAATAGCAGTCATTATTGAAAGCTTTGGTATGTCAGCAGCAGGACGGACCAGAGCAGACCAGCAGCAGTCACTGGATGGAAACATAGACAGAGAGAGAGCTCACTACTTTAATAGAGTTGTCATGGTGAAGTCTTCTGGAGAACTAAAATAACTGACGATAAAAGAAGCCAAACTGTTTGGAATATTATCTTTCAAAAACAAGTATCGGGTTTTATGTTAGAGCTACCACTATAAATGACCATATTGGGCTTCCTGTGACTTGGGAGAATGATGAACACTGGTAGAACTTCTGAGATTCCTTTATGTTGACATATAAGAAGTGTGATTCTATGAAAAGCACATTGTTCATAATAGAGCCCTGAGTGTCTGAAAGGGGTCAGCAGGTCGTCTCGACTGAAAGCCCCAACCCCCAAACTCTCTAAGGTCACTTCTCTGGTCCCATGGGGTTGCCTATTCAAAAGCAAATAGCAGAAGAAGTTACTCAATGGATGACATTTGATATGATTTGGGGTAGTTTAATATACGTAGGGTTGTTTAAGTAGAAGGGTAGGGTTGTTCAGCATATATATATATATATATATTTTGGGGATGGATAGGAAAAATCTGTCTCTAACTCAACAGAACTGGAATGGATAGCCCTCACAATGACTAATGCAGACTCCTCTGGGATTCTGCAAATCATCCCTTTGTGTTTTCATGTTACAGCTAACCAGTCTGCTTCAAACACTCAAACAATTTGACGACAGAGTTTGTACATTTCCACATACTGCAGATGACTGTACAACTGACTACTAGCATCATCTCATAAGATGCGTTGTTTATTTGTTACCATCATTGACAGACAGTCAGACAGACATATGCCTGGTCATTTAATAAAGCCATGCTGGTATGAGCAATATGGTTAATTATTGATGGTGTTCAAACCAGTCTCTTTGTCAGAGCTCCATACTCACGTAGCAGTGGACAGTCAGCAATGTGTTTGGCTTTGAGTGCTGCCTGCCTCTGTGACCAGTAGTCCTGTAGCCATCGCTTGTTGCATTGTTCAGTCAGCAGCAGGTGGCTTGCGTCCTTGGTTTTTGTTGCTTGTGAACTTGAGCCTTTTTGGCACATCAGCAGATTCCCAGGGGACTTGGCTGATCAGGTTCATTCTGTTGTGTTTAGATCTGGTTCCATCCTGAACTCGGGTGTGGGTTGATGTTCACGACCAACACAAGGCTTGCTGGTGTCTTTCTATGGAGGGAGCATTGGACATTTTAGAGGGCACACTTAAAGTGAACAAGCATGTTTTTCCTTGTTCTTTTGTTTCCACCAGGCCACCACAAGTTCAGTTCAGCAATTCACTATATTTAAGTAGCTAATAGTACTTGTGGAGAAATAATCAAAGAATTGTGCAAGGGATATGGCCTAGTTATAGCTCGGTGAGCCACCTCTGGATATTGAATATGCTATGAAGCAATGGCATTTCCCTGTTGTTTTTAGAGTTAAACAACAAGGCAAAGATTGTGTGCTAAGTGCTTATGGGCAATACTACTTACAGAAGAGAAGAGAGTTGTAAGTATGTCAAAGGTCAAATAGGGGGGGCTTATATTTGTCCTGTTAGTAAATAAAGTTGGTATTCATTAAAGTCCTTCCATAAGTATTGTATGATGATGCTTGCTATTCAAAACAAACGAGGGGCATACAATTGTATAAGTAACTAGCAAAGCTTATTATGTGGTTCTAACAAAAAAAAATGTAATCCTTTCAGTCTTCTTGCTATTCTATTTCTGTGTTTGAAAAGCCTTGGAGATGATTGATGATGTCTAGCACATCTATATACATAGTACAGAACACAGCCGGTGTCACTCTGACATGTTTGAATAGGCAATCTTATGGATTACATAACATCTGATGGACAGAATAGAGATAAGTGAGGTCTTTGGGTTTAAAGAAGTGGGGACTGTTTTACTGAGATAGAATGGCACCTAGTAAATACAATAGGCCTACATGTACTGTGCTTTGATACTGGATTCACTGGTTTGGATTTGTGGTTTTTCATCCAAGTGTTTGTGAATAGCTCTACTTCCCTCTACCAGACATGTCTGCAGTACAGCAGAGCCCAGGCCTGGGCCCAGGCATGACAGAAAAGTTCGGGTATGGTCTGATGAAGGGTGTCTATTTAAAGCCCTAGCTCCCCCATAGCACAGTCACTGGAGCTGAGGGCTCCATGACCAAAAAGTTCAAATTATTTCCAGGATGCTGAAAAAAAGTCCTTCCCCCTTATCAATAAATTCTGGCAGTTTGTTGTGACAAATGTATTTCTTCACTTGACAAGCAAAACTACCTCTCAATTACCAGGAGTTTTAGTGTTACAAGCCAGCCAGCGCCCGGCCATGACAGCTGCTGTTAAAATGCAAACATCTGCTCATTGAAAAGGAGTTATTTTTAAACCTCTGAAAGTAGGGCAAGTAGAGTATAATTATAGGTTTGAATGAATGGGGATTTAACCTTTGCGCAGGTTCCAGCAGCACACTCTGTTCTCTAATGTTCTTGTTCTTGACTTACAAATGAAAGTGTCAGTAACTATACTGAACACAATTATAAGTGCCATACACACAAAAAAAGCTTATTTCACTCAAATTTTGTGCACAAATTTGTTTACATTCCTGTTAGTGAACATTTCTCCTTTGTCAAGATAGTCCATCCACCTGACAGGCGTGGCATATCAAGGAGCTGTTTAAACAGCACGATCATCAAAAAGGTGCACCTTGTGCTGGTGACAATGAAAGATCACTCTAAAATTTTCAGTTTTGTCACACAGCACAATGCCACAGATGCAATTAGCATGCTGACTGCAAGAATGTCCACCAGAGCTGTTGCCAGATAATTTATGGTACATTTCTCTACTACAAGCCGCCTCCAATGTCATTTTAGAGAATTTGGCAGTACGTCCAACTGGCCTCACAACCGCAGACCAATGTAGCCATGCCAGCCCAGGACCTCCTCATCTGGCTTCTTCACCTGCGGGATCGTTTGAGACCAGCCACCGGGACAGCTGATGAAACTGTGGGTTTGCACAAGGAAGAATTTCTGCACAAACTGTCAGAAACCGTCTCAGGGATGTTCAACTGCCTGTCCGTCATCCTCACCAGGGTCTTGAGCTAAATGCAGTTTGGCATCATAACCGACTTCAGTGGGCAAATGCTCACCTTCGACGGCCACTGGCACGCTGGAGAAGTGTGCTCTTCAAGGATGAATCCTGGTTTCAACTGTACCGGGAAGATGGCAGACATCGTGTTTGGCGTCGTGTGGGTGAGAGGTTTGCTGATGTCAATGTTGTGAACAGAGTGCCCCATGGTGACGGTGTGGTTATGGTAGGAGCAGGCATAAGCTATGGAAACGAACACAATTTCAGTTTATCAATGCAATTTGAATGCACAGAGATACCGTGACGAGGCCCAATGTCGAGCCATTCATCCACCGCCATCATATCATGTTTCAGCATGATAATGCACGGCCCCATGTCGCAAGGATCTGTACACAATTCCTGGAAGCTGAAAATGTCCCAGTTCTTCCATGGCCTGCATACTCACCAGACATATCACCCATTGAGCACGTTTGGGATGCTCTGGATCAACGTGTATGACAGCGTATTCCAGTTCCTGCAAATATCCAGCAACTTCGCAAAGCCATTGAAGAGGAGTTGGACAACATTCTACAGGCCACAATCAACAGCCTGATCAACTCTATGCGAAGGAGATGTGTCGCGCTGCATGAGGCAAATAGTGATCACACCAGATACTGACTGGTTTTCTGATCCACACCCCTACTTAAAAAAATATATATATCTGTGACCAACAGATGCATATCTGTATTCCCAGTCATGTGAAATCCATACACTCTTAGAAAAAAGTATTCCAAAAGGGTTCTTCGGCTGTCCCTATAGGAAAACCATTTTGGTTCCATGTAGAACCCTTTCCACCCAAAGGGTTCTACCTGGAGCTAAAAGGGCTCTACCTGGAACCAAAAAGGGTTCTTCAAAGGGTTCTCCTATGGGGACAGCCGAAGAACCCTTTTAGGTTCTACATAGCACTTTTTTTTCTAGGAGTGTAGTTTAGGGCCTAATGAATGCATTTCAATTGACTGTTTTCCTTTTATGAACTGTAACTCAGAGAAATCTTTCAAAATGTTGCATGTTGTGTTTATATTTTTAGTCAGTGTATATTCAATGTACTATTTAGCTTGTAGAACACTTATTGGGATGCATAAGAATGCCAATAAGGGTTCTTGAAAGCTGGTTTTACATGGTACTTTGATTCTTCAATACTTTGCATATTTTTGACCTGTATGGTCTTAGCTATTGTTGTTTCTCAGCTGTATACTCAGTATGGATTCATTGTAGTGACACTTCATTATATAATATTAGATCATAGAAACACAACAAGGTGTTCACAAGTGTGTTGCTAAAGCATTCTCTTCAAGTCTTGCAGTTATTGATTTTAGTATCTTCACTGCAATCTACAGTAGGTGCCGATAAGACAGGGAAATAAGGAGTAACCATTGAAGTTTTGGAGTTAGTTGTTCATGGAGTTAGTTGTTCTTCATGAAGGGGACAACTTTGATTAATGGCAAAGAAGCATCACTTGAAGGTTTTCAGTTTCTCTTTTCCTCATTTCCAAGGTTGTTCATACAGCTCAATGGGATTTCATCACCCTCAACTGTGTACTGCATGGGAAATTGGGTCACGACAAACACTGTCCTTGTTAACAGAGCATGTAAATGAATAGTCAAACAAACACCCTCTTTTAACTAATCAGAAAAACAATTATACCGCCATTAAAAATGTTTCAGTGCACTGCTGTGAGGATGACAAGTCATTTCCAACTCAGTTGCATGATCTGAGTCACAAATGGTGCCCTATTCTATATAGTGGACTACTTATGATCAGGGCCCATAGGGCTCTGGTCAAAAGTACTATAGGGAATAGGGAATAGGGTGTCATTTGGTACCCATGTATGTCCCAGAGCATCATCCAGTTGAGAAGATTAATGGAGCCTTTCAAAGGGATTTGCAAATGCTACCTATCAATTATTATGTTGCCTCAACCTCAGCAGGGTGTCTTTCAAGGCAACATTATATTCATATTGATTCATTCAATTTTCTCTCCCTGATCTAAATCACATTGTTGCAATACGTTTATTCATTTGTCTCTTCCCCATAGAATGTAAATGTACATAAATCCCTCTGATAATTGCGATGCACGTTTAGAAAAGAAACAGGGCAGTGCACACGTGTAAAAGATTTTCCATGAAATCATCAAAGCTTTAAAATACAATTTATTTGCATTTTATGTTGGGATTGTCTACCGTGTATCTCAAGCCCTTTACTTGTGTCCTGGCGTGTAATACTAAAGGAGTCCAATGTTAGTGAGGGTTTATTATCTTGTAAAGATTTATCGGACCCTCTGTCTGTATGGTGGAAGAAGTACCATCAAATCTGACTTGATTTAGAACATCATTGAATGGTGTGAAAATTCATCACATCTTTTTGCAGCCTTCAAAGTATAAAATCCAAATGGAATGGGCTTCTGAGATGAAAGAAAATCACCAGCATGCTAAATCAATTTCTACATTGTGATGAGATCATGAATTTTGAAGTATATGAAATTGTCAAGCAGAAAAGAGGAATAAAAGGGAATGGAATGATGATCATGCCTTTTTGACTGGAGGGTGCTGAGATAAGAGAGAAGGACCTGGCTAAAATGGAGGGAAAATTACCATTTTGCCCTCCTCCTCTGAGGAAGATAAAAAAACTCCATCTGCATTGCAGCAGCACATCACAATTCAATTGCAGTGGAGTTATGCTGCTCTCACTGTGTGTTTGTGTGTGTGCATGTGTATCCATGTATTGTGTGTGCACGTTTGTGTGTTAGTGTATTTTCAATGGAGCTGACCTCTCTTGTTTCATAGAGTTGATCAAAATCCTCACGACTACGCCACATTGAACAATGTACTTGTTTGCCAAAGTGGTCCAAACCCAGCTACCGTGTGTCCTAGTATTTATCCAGGTTGTTGCATTAGCTGTGTTTTATTTTCTCAACATCTTCATTGACTCATTCAATGCCATCCTTTACTTATGCTTCTCCAACCATGCTCATCATGGATGAGATGTTACGGTACGTAAACTGCACTAACTAACTCCTCATGCATTTCAGGCATTATACTGTTATCCTTACTGATGAACAAGTTGTTGATAACATACTTACTGTTTGTCATGTTTAATTTGGCAACATGACTTCGGAGCAGGGAGCACAGGCATCCGGTTGAGCAGCTGTGCAGTTATAATTGCTACAAGACTTAATAAACAGCAACCACAGGAGCTACATATTATAGATGTGTTTTTGGTGGGCCAGGAGGGGACATACACTTTATAAAGCATCCTGAGGTTTGTGCTTGTGCATGGTGATACATGTGATCAAGCAAGCATCTGTATATCCATGCTCAAGGTTTCATTTGTGATATAGTCTATTACTGCTGTGCCATTACAGAAGCTTGTCCATGGGGTACATTCTGCAACTAACCTATTCACTGTGGACTGAATCAGAATTTGACATCTGAATGCATAATAATATTTTTTTTAAAGTGACATTCGTCCCTGTAACTGGTATAGGGAGTCATTATTTTCTGTGAATTAATAGATAGACCTACTATTTGTTAGTCTTGTGTGCAGGCAATGCTCTCAAAGATCCAGCAGTTTACAACGCATCCAAGATGGAAGCAGCTATGAAAAGACTGAACGCATTATTAGCTGCATGTAAATGAATTGTTTCTTCATTAATATTCACATCATCACAATCAATGGGAATCGGAAAGTAGGACTCTGCTTTTAATTAACCTATGCAAATGATGTTGTATCCTTACTGTCTGTATTACTTCAAGGAACGGAGTGTTTACCTCATGCTAGAGAATAGGGATTAGCTAGGTTTCTTAATAGTGGTCTCATCCCTTGCTACTCTTTTCTGGACTACTTTCTCTCCCTTTAGAATGCATTGACAAACGCAAAGGCATCTTAACATGTCCCATGTCGACATTTGTTAAAGAATGAATGCTTAAATGAGCCATTAAGCTGTTTTTGATTAGAAATGTACTTGACAGGTAGCAATTGAAAAGAAAACAAAAGAATATGCAAATGGAGTACTTCCTCCGGTGTCTGAAGGAATATTTTTTATTTATTTTATTTAACCTTTATTTAACCAGGTAGGCAAATTGAGAACACGTTCTCATTTACAATTGCGACCTGGCCAAGATAAAGCAAAGCAGTTCGACACATACAACAACACATAGTTACACATGGAGTAAAACAAACATATAGTCAATGATACAGTGAAAAAAAATAAGTCTATATACAATGTGAGCAAGTGAGGTGAGATAAGGGAGGTGAAGGCAAACAAATATATGTATAAATAAATAAAAATATAAAAAGGCCATGGTGGCGAAGTAAATACAACACAGCAAGTAAAATAAAAACTAAAAAACACTGGAATGGTTGGTTTGCAGTGGAAGAAAGCGCAAAGTAGAGACAGAAATAATGGGGTGCAAAGGAGCAAAATAAATAAATAAATACAGTAGGTAAAGAGGTAGTTGTTTGGGCTAAATTATAGATGGGCTATGTACAGGTGCAGTAATCTATGAGCTGCTCTGACAGCTGGTGCTTAAAGCTAGTGAGGGATATAAGTGTTTCCAGTTTCAGAGATTTTTGTAGTTCGTTCCAGTCATTGGCAGCAGAGAACTGGAAGGAGAGGCGGCCAAAGGAAGAATTGGTTTTGGGGGTGACCAGAGAGATATACCTGCTGGAGCGCGTGCTACAGGTAGGTGTTGCTATGGTGACCAGCGAGCTGAGATAAGGGGGGACTTTACCTAGCAGGGTCTTGTAGATGACCTGGAACCAGTGGGTTTGGCGACGAGTATGAAGCGAGGGCCAGCCAACGAGAGTGTACAGGTCGCAGTGGTGGGTAGTATATGGGGCTTTGGTGACAAAACGGATGGCACTGTGATAGACTGCATCCAATTTATTGAGTAGGGTTTTGGAGGCTATTTTGTAAATGACATCACCGAAGTCGAGGATTGGTAGGATGGTCAGTTTTACCAGGGTATGTTTGGCAGCATGAGTGAAGGATGCTTTGTTGCGGAATAGGAAGCCAATTCTAGATTTAACTTTGGATTGGAGATGTTTGATGTGAGTCTGGAAGGAGAGTTTACAGTCTAACCAGACACCTAGGTATTTGTAGTTGTCCACATATTCTAAGTCAGAGCCGTCCAGAGTAGTGATGTTGGACAGGCGGGCAGGTGCAGGCAGCGATCGGTTGAAGAGCATGCATTTAGTTTTACTTGTATTTAAGAGCAATTGGAGGCCACGGAAGGAGAGTTGTATGGAATTGAAGCTCGCCTGGAGGGTTGTTAACACAGTGTCAAAAGAAGGGCCAGAAGTATACAGAATAGTGTCGTCTGCGTAGAGGTGGATCAGAGAATCACCAGCAGCAAGAGCGACATCATTGATGTATACAGAGAAGAGAGTCGGTCCAAGAATTGAACCCTGTGGCACCCCCATGGAGACCCCCATGGAGACTGCCAGAGGCCCGGACAACAGACCCTCCGATTTGACACACTGAACTCGATCAGAGAAGTAGTTGGTGAACCAGGCGAGGCAATCATTAGAGAAACCAAGGCTGTCGAGTCTGCCGATGAGGATGTGGTGATTGACAGAGTCAAAAGCCTTGGCCAGGTCAATGAATACGGCTGCACAGTATTGTTTCCTATCGATGGCGGTTAAGATATCGTTTATGACCTTGAGCGTGGTATGATGTGGTTGTGATGCTGACTTTATTGATCACTATGTTATCATGCTGTCTAGCATCATCAAAGGAATTGTTTTGGCTCTAATTATTCCACATTGAAGAAGATTACTTTATTGTCTATTGTCACATGACACAGAGATTCGTTTTTTTGATTTATCCCAAGTTGGATACATTCAAATGTTGAAACTTGGATACAGGATAATACCCTTGACTTCTTCAGATGACATTGACAGTAGGTTCTAACCTGACATTGAGAATACCTGCAGGTACTTTCACCTTCCATCTGGAGAACAGTTCATGTTTAGAACAAACAACTACACTATAATCCCTATGCAGTTGAATAGGACACATACTATCATCCACAGTCAGAGCAAAACAAGACATCCCCATTGAAGCGTAGCTACAATGACCAGAGACAACAGGCTTCACAAATGGCACCCTATCCCCTATATAATGTTCTACGTTTGACCAGGGCACATAGGGCTTTGGTCAAGGTCAAAAGTAGCGCACTATGTAGGGAATAAGATGACATTTGGATTGCAGCCCATGGCTTCCCTCAGACAAACAGGTAGCTTAGCTCTGAGCTGCGAAGAATCCACAGCTGGAGGCTTTCTGATGGGTTTGAAATCTCTCTAAAAGTCGGGCCCTCCTGCAAGCACCTCAATAGCAGGTTACCAGCTAGTAAGTATGTGTTTAATTCACCTCCAGTCATTCCACAGTAGCACTTAGAGGAGAAAACGGTCCGTGGAAACAAAGAGTGTGTTTGTTCTTCCTCATAGTGAGCTGCTGTGACAGGGTTTGGATGTGCTGCAGTAGGTGATTCCAGAGGCGGAGTGATTCTAGAGGCAGAGGGCTCTTTAACATGTGGTGCTACTACAGTACAGTTAAATCATGTCTGTTCTCATCAGGAGGCCTCTCACCATTGGATTGGATTGCTATGGCAGAAACACTGTCCTTTCGCCCTCCTCTCTCCCTCTGCTGGTGCGTCCAAAGGGAGCCTAGATCGTAATTAATAATAATAAACAGTGTGCATTATTACTCTTCTTGATGGTAATCGTTGTGACAATCTGATCATTTCAGGGGAGATAAATAAATTCATTTTTACACCATGGCTCTGAGCCTTGTATTAAGGCGAGGACAATGATTTCCTTGTAAAGCACCAGTCAAGTGGAAGATTATATCCATATTGCATTTTTGTTTTCCGGGCACACGAGAGAGAGAGCAAGGGAAAGTAAATGCTGCTGTGTGTAGCTGCTCTGTTTGATTCCTGCAGGCAAGGCTTTTTCATTCAATTCCATTTTCCTTGGCTCTGCTCTGCCCTACTCTCTATTAAAAAGAGTCACTCAAATCTAGCAGAGGAAATTGCATCAAAAAGCCTTGTAGCAGACATAGATCAAGAATAGTGTTGCCATTTAATTCATCCAGTCCCGTTCAGCCTGTGCAGTGTGCAGGCAGGTCTCTGATTCTTGTTTCATTTTAAATCCCTCTCTCCCTGTGTCACTAAGGATGTCACTAGTATAACATGGTGCCATAATCAAACAGTAGGTAGAGAAACATTGCTGGGCTAATTTAATAACTAATGCTTATGGAATACTAACACATCTGAATGTATTCTCAATTGTAATGTAGGATTGTAATTTCTATCCCAGTCCTCTTTCTCTTGTTCCCTTGGGAAAGATATTCTGGTTTAAATGAAGCTTTGCATTTTGATTAGTTTTTCTCTTGTGAAAATCATATTTATGCATGAACATACAGTTAGTGCTTCATGAAAGGCATCAGAGATTAAGGGTTGCACATTTTAAAAGCACAGTTAGCATTGCAGTCAAATGTTACGGACTCATTTGGTGCTTAAGTCACCTTTATGTAGACATTTACTCTGACATGAGTCAAACATGACATGACTTAATCAACAACTAATAAAGATGTGATTCCAGAGGCAGAGGGCACAACAACAGTTTGGGTCTGTTAGCATCTACATCCCTGGTATACTGCTTTACTTGACATCATGAAGCAGTACATCCTCTGACAATGTTATGGGGGATGACTTGCCGAGTTAGATAATTCAGAATGTTTTTCCTCCAGTTTGTATATCATGAAGCCTTGGTTTCTCTAATGATTGCCTCGCCTGGTTCACCAACTACTTCTCTGGTCGAGTTCAGTGTGTCAAATCGGAGGGTCTGTTGTCCGGGCCTCTGGCAGTCTCTATGGGGGTGCCACAGGGTTCAATTCTTGGACCGACTCTCTTCCCTGTATACATCAATGATGTCGCTCTTGCTGCTGGTGATTCTCTGATCCACCTCTACGCAGACGACACTATTTTGTATACTTCTGGCCCTTCTTTTGACACTGTGTTAACAACCCTCCAGGCGAGCTTCAATGCCATACAACTCTCCTTCCGTGGCCTCCAATTGCTCTTAAATACAAGTAAAACTAAATGCATGCTCTTCAACCGATCGCTGCCTGCACCTGCCCGCCTGTCCAACATCACTACTCTGGACGGCTCTGACTTAGAATATGTGGACAACTACAAATACCTAGGTGTCTGGTTAGACTGTAAACTCTCCTTCCAGACTCACATCAAACATCTCCAATCCAAAGTTAAATCTAGAATTGGCTTCCTATTCCGCAACAAAGCATCCTTCACTCATGCTGCCAAACATACCCTTGTAAAACTGACCATCCTACCAATCCTCGACTTCGGTGATGTCATTTACAAAATAGCCTCCAAAACCCTACTCAATAAATTGGATGCAGTCTATCACAGTGCCATCCGTTTTGTCACCAAAGCCCCATATACTACCCACCACTGCGACCTGTACACTCTCGTTGGCTGGCCCTCGCTTCATACTCGTCGCCAAACCCACTGGCTCCAGGTCATCTACAAGACCCTGCTAGGTAAAGTCCCCCCTTATCTCAGCTCGCTGGTCACCATAGCAGCACCTACCTGTAGCACGCGCTCCAGCAGGTATATCTCTCTGGTCACCCCCAAAACCAATTCTTCCTTTGGCCGCCTCTCCTTCCAGTTCTCTGCTGCCAATGACTGGAACGAACTACAAAAATCTCTGAAACTGGAAACACTTATCTCCCTCACTAGCTTTAAGCACCAGCTGTCAGAGCAGCTCATAGATTACTGCACCTGTACATAGCCCATCTATAATTTAGCCCAAACAACTACCTCTTTACCTACTGTATTTATTTATTTATTTTGCTCCTTTGCACCCTATTATTTCTATCTCTACTTTACACTTTCTTCCACTGCAAACCAACCATTCCAGTGTTTTTTTTTTATTTTTTTACTTGCTATATTGTATTTATTTCGCCACCATGGCCTTTTTATATATTTATTTATTTATATATATATTTTGTTTGCCTTCACCTCCCTTATCTCACCTCACTTGCTCATATTGTATATAGACTTATTTTTCACTGTATTATTGACAGTATGTTTGTTTTACTCCATGTGTAACTCTGTGTTGTTGTATGTGTCGAACTGCTTTGCTTTATCTTGGCCAGGTCGCAATTGTAAATGAGAACGTGTTCTCAATTTGCCTACCTGGTTAAATAAAGGTGAAATAAAAATAAAATTAAAAAAAGCTCACATCTTGTAGTTAGTATCCGTATACCAGTCAATTATAGCCAGTATTATGCAAATACAGCGCATAATAGCCATGAGTCATACCCCCTCACTGAAATTGACATAATCAACTATTTACTTTGGAATTAGATATGAATCAAGAACGTGCTGTCTTTATGCAAGATGCTACCTATGCCACCTAACAAGGCCTGATTGCCAAATTTAAGGCCCGGCCCTGCCCTGCCCCAAAGTCGAAATCAGAAATAACTTCCTCTGTTAATCCATTAGCTGCTCCTCTCTGTCTGTCACTCGCTTCCTGCGTGCTGCTCCCTCTGCATGCGCTCTGCTCATGACGCTGGAGTCTGTGAGTATCCGTAGCAACGGCACCACTTGGGCTGCTCTGCTCAAAGAAGAGACATGAGAGAGCACGTCACTCAAAACTCAAGGAACATTATTCAAGAAAAATTCTCTCTTGTCTTATATTTGACGAGGTAGAAGCACTTCTGACACCATGTTATGATCTTAGTCAGATATGACTGTACTGCTAAGCAAAGCACAGGCAAATGGCTCAGCTTCAAAATGTTTGATCAATTTAGTGATACCCAAGCCCTGCCCGTACCTAGTTATTGATGAAAAAACAGGCCCTACCCAGCCCTAACCCAATGTATAATGTCGTGGCTCGTTGGGCTCAGGTCGGGTAGCAGAGCTCTACTAGGGATGGGGGGGATGTATACAGTACAGTATCGCAATATTATTTTGGGGGATTTTTTTGTTAACGTTAGCTAACGCTACCAAAACTCTGGTATTTCTCATCCTATAGCTTGTTCTCCATCTTCTTTTTAAATAGTGAGCCAACATGTTTTCAGTTACTATCTTCATGACTGATCTGTCACGAACGTCGTCAGGGAAATGACCAGACCAAGGTGCAGCGTGGTGAGCGTACATTTCTTTTTATTTTGAATGTCGCCAACAAAAACAAGAAACAACAAAAACGAATGTGAAGCTTACTAGGGCTATACAGGCCACTAACAAAGTCAACTACCCACAACTAAGGTGGAAAAACAGGCTGCCTAAGCATGATTCCCAATCAGAGACAACGATAGACAGCTGTCCCTGATTGAGAACCATACCCGGCCAAAACATAGAAACAGAAAACATAGAAATATAGAAACTAGAATGCCCACCCTAGTCAAACCCTGGCCTAACCAAAATAGAGAATAAAAGCCTCTCTATGGCCAGGGCGTGACAGTACCCCCGCCCCCAAAGGTGCGGACTCCGGCCGCAAAACCTGACTCTATAATGGAGGGTCCGGGTGAGCATCTACTTCAGTGGCGGCTCCGGTGCGGGACGCAGACCCTTCTCCACCTCTGGCTCCCCCCACTTTGGTGGCACCTCTGGACTGGGGACCCTCGCTGCAGGCCCCGGACTGGGGACCCTCGTTGCAAGCCCTGGACTGGGGACCCTCGGTGCAGGCCCCGGACTGGGGAACCTCGCTGTAGGCCCCGGACTGGGGACCGTCGCTGCAGGCTCCGGACCGCGGATCAATACTGGAGGCTTCGTGCCATGGATCCTCATTGCAGGCTCCGGGCCATGGACCATCACTGGAGGCTTCGTGCCATGAATCATCACTGGAGGCTTCGTGCCATGGATCATCACTGGAGGCTTCGTGCCATGTATCATCACTGGAGGCTTCGTGCCATGGACCATCACTGGAGGCTTCGTGCCATGGATCATCACTGGAGTGAGGAGACGTATGGACAGCCTGGTGCGTGGAGCAGCCACAGGGCTTACCAGGCTGGGGAGACATACAGGAGGCCTGGTTCTGGGAGCAGGCACAGGACTCACCAGGCTGGGGAGACATACTGGAGGCCTGGTTCTTGGATACACTGGGCCGTGGAGGCGCACTGGAGGTCTCGAGCGTAGAGCCTGCACAACCCGTCCTGGCTGGATGGTTACCTTTGCCCAGCAAAGGCGGGGCGCTGGCATGTATGGTGCATGGTGTTTCAGGTGAATCATTTATGATTTACCTCACTGCTAGATAATGCTTTCATGCAAAATGCTTTGCAATACAAACATTTGCTCTGACATTTTGCTTAACAAATTAGAGTAGCCTACAATGATAATCTATGACCATAATTATAACACCTCATTGCTTTGAACAGTGCCCTAATTTTACTTTCATTACAAGTTACCAGATGGAGTGAGCTTTGGCTACATTTAATTAACAAGAATTAGAGACATTAAAAACGTCTAGGAACTCATTAGTGTGATATGGATAACATTTCCACGGAGGGCCAACCAATTGAACTCTCAGTGATAAACAGTGTTTTGCTGCGAGAGAATAGAGAACATTCTAATTTTGACTTAATTGAGTGAGTGGAGGCCCCGTTTTAGTCACAGAAAACAATCTGTAATAACTTAATGTATTTTTCAACCCTTATCAGCAGAGTCATTTCAGCTGTTGGTCATTACTCACACAAATTAATATAAATACACAGACAGACAAGGTTGGTGCTTCTGTTTTCGTATAGTGCATAAAGTACTGTATCAATGGAGTATACACTATAGTACTACAGAACATGTTTACAGCCTGAAAGGCGAATGACTATAGATTAATCTGTAATCTAATACATCAAGGGTCAGTTTCCTGACACAGATTAAACCTAGTATTGGACTAAAAGCCCTTTTAATTTCCATTGAAATTGCATTTTAGTCCAGGACTATACATAATCTGTTCCCAGAAAACCATCCCCTACAGTCCTCTCAGAAGGATGACGACCCTCCATGGCCCGAGGCGTACCCAGAAAGCAGGAATTCTCTCTCCACTTTATTTTTAAACGTTTGACAAGGCCTGTCTCCTCCTGTTTATCATTGTGTCTCCGGGTGGAAAGGAGCCTCTCACTTGGGTACATGTCAACAACCTCATAGGTCTGAGTCATGCTGTCCAACTCCTGCTTTTATCTACTGAGGATATTGCTGCATGGATGAGTGTATTTTACAATATACAAAACTGAGAGATCCATGGGAGATTTAATCAGCTTTATAATGTATTTTTAGAATTCCATTGCAGTACATTTACCAACTGATTCGATGATGGTGATTGCTACTTAAGATTGGTGTTCAGAGAACAATGGGGTGGATGATGTGTCTGCCTTTGACATCACTTTACAGATTCAGTCATTATGTACAAGAAATTGCTATGTAAATGTCTAAAAACATTGAAAGCATTTAAAGCAGACAATCTCTGCTGGGTTTTGTGTGCTGTTCCATTGCCAAACACCTGCTTTTCTGTGACGCACCTGTTTTAGAATTTGTACTCATTTTCTAATCCATTGACAGATGGATGGACGACTTCCTAATAGCAGTCCTTTCATTTCACCTGCATGTCATCTCTGTTCAACACACTCCTGTATAATCTCTCTTTATGGTCAGATCATGTGCTTGTCATGGTATGTGTTACTCAAGCAACGTGAAAAAACAGTGTCCACTAATAAGAGGGTTTGTGCTAAAGATCCTGAAGCAACTGGGCATGGCTGGTTTGTGTTATTTCAGTAACTAGTCTAATCTCCAGTGGGATTTAGTACAAGGCACTGCACTAGATAAATAGCAGTTAGGGGATACCTAGTCAGTTGTACAACTGAATGCATTCAACTGAAATGTGTCTTCCACATTTAACCCAACCCCTCTGAAACAGAGAGGTGCAGAGGGCTGCCTTAATCAACATCCACAGCACCTGAGGAACAGTGGGTTAACTGCCTTGCTCAGGGCTAGAACAACAGATGTTTACCTTGTCAGCTCGAGGATTCGATCCAGCAACCTTTTGGTTACTGGCCCAACGCTCCTACCCACCAGGCTACCTGCGGCCCATAGTTAGGGGAGGCAGACTAGGATGTTGCTGCAATCAGTTCAATGTTCTGTTATGGTTAAATATTTAAGGTAATTTCTGAAGTGGTACAATTTATGGGAGAACAATATATTTAAAAAAATATGTGCCTCATGTGCCTGACACACTGAGGATTTACTATCTGTGTACTGCGTGTTTACATGCTGTTAGACCACAATAACAAACCACACATATGTAACAATTAAATCATCTACAAAATGGAAAAGAAAAATGCTAACAATCAGTTGACAATTTATAAATTCTGTGACAGTCTATTGAATTCCATTAAATGTATGGTGACAAATAACCCGAGAGACAATTTTCTTCTGAAGAAATAGGTCACAGATTCAATTACATTCACTGAAGCATGGACTCATTCTATCATGCCAAATTAAGTGCATTTTAGCAACCTACTTTTCTTTCAGAATTTTATAGACACATTCAGTCTAGTGAAGAGAGATTCTGCAGAGAGAAACTGAATTACTGGCCTTTAATTTATAGCTGTTTTAAATTGGAAAATCATTTTCTCCCCAGAAAAAGCTGTTAACTCCAGCTCCTGGGTTTATCTGTCTTGAAAGCAAAACACTTCACCTTCTCTTGATTCTCATTATAAGTTTCAGAATTGCTTAGACCCCCATTGCAATTCAGCTGTATCTGTTCGCTAACTTCAACTGCAGTGATAAATAAATAGGCTGTGTAAGATGAAAATGAGCCCCATGTACACTGATAAAATAGCCCCTTAATTTACCCATCTCTGTGATATGTTAAACATTTCAGTGATGAACAAGTACTTAGTTTCACTACAAATGTGTATCTCTCAAATTTCTTTTTCATTTTATATCGCAAGGATAGATTATAGTGTAAATGCAAAACAGCTCATAACCTGGTACTTACCAACTGTAATTTAATTATTGCACAATTATTAGCAGGTTAAACCTTACATGAATAAACCTACACCTAGCTAGCTATAGTGCCCTCAGAAAGTATTCACACTTTTTAAAAATGTTGTTGTGTTACAGCCTGATTTTAAAATGGATTAAATATTGATATTTTTTGTCACTGGCCTACACAATAGTTTGGAAGAAATTTTCGATGTACCGATTCCATGGCACATGGTTTATGAACTGATTCTTGCAACCAATAGAATGTTATATACAGTGGGGAGAACAAGTATTGGATACACTGCCGATTTTGCAGGTTTTCCTACTTACAAAGCATGTAGAGGTCTGTAATTTTTATCATAGGTACACTTCAACTGTGAGAGACGGAATCTAAAACAAAAATCCAGAAAATCACATTGTATGATTTTTAAGTAATTAATTTGCATTTTATTGCATGACATAAGTATTTGATACATCAGAAAAGCAGAACTTAATATTTGGTACAGAAACCTTTGTTTGCAATAACAGAGATCATACATTTCCTGTAGTTCTTGATCAGGTTTGCACACACTGCAGCAGGGATTTTGGCCCACTCCTCCATACAGACCTTCTCCAGATCCTTCAGGTTTTGGGGCTGTCGCTGGGCAATACGGACTTTCAGCTCCCTCCAAAGATTTTCTATTGGGTTCAGGTCTGGAGACTGGCTAGGCCACTCCAGGACCTTGAGATGCTTCTTACGGAGCCACTCCTTAGTTGCCCTGGCTGTGTGTTTCGGGTCGTTGTCATGCTGGAAGACCCATCCACGACCCATCTTCAATGCTCTTACTGAGGGAAGGAGGTTGTTGGCCAAGATCTCGCGATACATGGCCCCATCCATCCTCCCCTCAATACGGTGCAGTCATCCTGTCCCCTTTGCAGAAAAGCATCCCCAAAGAATGATGTTTCCACCTCCATGCTTCACGGTTGGGATGGTGTTCTTGGGGTTGTATACTCATCCTTCTTCTTCCTCCAAACACGGCGAGTGGAGTTTAGACCAAAAAGCTCTATTTTTGTCTCATCAGACCACATGACCTTCTCCCATTCCTCCTCTGGATCATCCAGATGGTCATTGGCAAACTTCAGACGGGCCTGGACATGCGCTGGCTTGAGCAGGGGGATCTTGCGTGCGCTGCAGGATTTTAATCCATGACGGCGTAGTGTGTTACTAATGGTTTTCTTTGAGACTGTGGTCCCAGCTCTCTTCAGGTCATAAACCAGGTCCTGCCGTGTAGTTCTGGCACCTTCCTCATGATCATTGATGCCCCACGAGGTGAGATCTTGCATGGAGCCCCAGACCGAGGGTGATTGACCGTCATCTTGAACTTCTTCCATTTTCTAATAATTGCGACAACAGTTGTTGCCTTCTCACCAAGATGCTTGCCTATTGTCCTGTAGCCCATCCCAGCCTTGTGCAGGTCTACAATTTTATCCCTGATGTCCTTACACAGCTCTCTGGTCTTGGCCATTGTGGAGAGGTTGGAGTCTGTTTGATTGAGTGTGTGGACAGGTGTCTTTTATACAGGTAACGGGTTCAAATAGGTGCCATTAATACAGGTAATGAGTGGAGAACAGGAGGGCTTCTTAAAGAAAAACTAACAGGTCTGTGAGAGCCGGAATTCTTACTGGTTGGTAGGTGATCAAATACTTATGTCATGCAATAAAATGCTAATTAATTACTTAAAAATCATACAATGAGATTTTCTGGATTTTTGTTTTAGATTCTGTCTCTCACAGTTGAAGTGTACGTATGATAAAAATTACGGACCTCTACATGCTTTGTAAGTAGGAAAACCAGCAAAATCGGCAGTGTATCAAATACTTGTTCTCCCCACTGTAACTGGTAGATTTGGATAGAAAACAGGCGAAAACCTGAGAAAAATCCATTCAGGAAGTCGTTTTTTTTGTGGTTTTGTAGTTTTCTATTCAATGTCATTACAGTATCCATTGACTTAGGACTCAAATTGCAGTTCCTATGCCTTCCACTAGATGTCAACATTGTTTAGAAATTGTTTCAGGCTTGTATTCTGAAAAATGAGGAAGTAAGAGCAGTCTGAATGAGTGGACCCTAAAGTGTCACAGAGCTTTTTCATGCGCACGACCGAGAGAGTGCCTTTCTTGTTTACCTTTTATATTGAAGACGTTATTGTCCGGTTGAAATATTATCGATTATTTATGCTAAAAACAACCTGGGGATTGAATATTAATATCGTTTGACATGTTTCTATGAACTTTACGGATACAATTTTGATTTTTTATCTGCCTGTTTTGACTGCGTTTGAGCCTGTGGATTACTGAAGAAAACGTGAGAACAAAACTGAGGTTTTTGGATATAAAGAGACTTTATCGAACAAAAGGAACATTTATTGAGTAAATGAATGTCTGCTGAGTGCAACCATATGAAGATCATCAAAGGTAAGGGATTAATTTTATCTCTATTTCTGACTCGGACTGTTCTACTTGGCTGGTTACTGTTTGTAATGAATTGTCTAGTGGGCTATGTTCTCAAATAATCGTAAGGTATGCTTTCGCCATAAAGCATTTTTTAAATCTGACACCGTGGTTGGATTCACAAGACATTCATCTTTAAACCTATGTAAAATATGTTTTGTTTTCTGAATTTTTATAATGAGTATTTCTGTATTTGAATTTGGCGCCCAGCAGTTTCACTGGCTGTTGAAGAGGTAACGTCCCACATACCCAAGTGAGGTTAACAGGAAGCCAGTGTAGGGAGGCTAGCACTGGAGTAATATGATCAAATTTTTTGGTTCTAGTCAGGATTCTAGCAGCCGTATTTAGCACTAACTGAAGTTTATTCAGTGCTTTATCCGGGTAGCCGGAAAGTAGAGCATTGCAGTAGTCTAACATAGAAGTAACAAAAGCATGGATACATTTTTCTGCATCATTTTTGGACAGAAAGTTTCTGATTTTTGCAATGTTACGTAGATGTAAAAAAGCTGTCCTTGAAACAGTCTTGATATGTTCGTCAAAAGAGAGATCAGGGTCCAGAGTAACGCCGAGGTCCTTCACAGTTTTATTTGAGACGACTGTACAACCATCAAGATTAATTGTCAGATTCAACTGAAGATCTCTTTGTTTCTTGGGACCTAGAACAAGCATCTCTGTTTTGTCCGAATTTAAAAGTAGAACGTTTTCAGCCGTCCACTTCCTTATGTCTGAAACACAGGCTTCTAGCGAGGGCAATTTTGTGGCTTCACCATGTTTCATTGAAATGTACAGCTGTGTGTCATCCGCATAGCAGTGAAAGTTAACATTATGTTTGCGAATGACATCCACTAGAGGTAAAATATATAGTGAAAACAATAGCGGTCCTAAAACGGAACCTTGAGGAACACCGAAATTGACAGTTGATTTGTCAAAGGACAAACCATTCACCGAAGACAAACTGATATCTTTCCGACAGATAAGATCTGAACCAGGTCAGAACTTGTCCGTGTAGACCAATTTGGGTTTCCAATCTCTCCAAAAGAATGTGGTGATCGATGGTATCAAAAGCAGCACTAAGGTCTAGGAGCACGAGGACAGATGCAGAGCCTCGGTCTGACGCCATTAAAAGCTCATTTACCACCTTCACAAGTGCAGTTTCAGTGCTATGATGGGGTCTAAAAACAGCTTTTTCTACATTTTTTGAGAGGAATGGAAGATTCGATATAGGCCGATAGTTTTTTTATTTTCTGGGTCAAGGTTTGGCTTTTTCAAGAGAGGCTTTATTACTGCCACTTTTAGTGAGTTTGGTACACATCCGGTGGATAGATAGCCGTTTATTATGTTCAACATAGGAGGGCCAAGCACAGGAAGCAGCTCTTTCAGTAGTTTAGTTGGAATAGGGTCCAGTATGCAGCTTGAAGGTTTAGAGGCCATGATTATTTTCATCATTGTGTCAAGAGATATAGTACTAAAACACTTGAGTGTCTCTCTTGATCCTAGGTCCTGGCAGAGTTGTGCAGACTCAGGACAACTGAGCTTTGGAGGAATGTGCAGATTTAAAGAGGAGTCCGTAATTTGCTTTCTAATGATCATGATCTTTTCCTCAAAGAAGTTCATGAATTTATTACTGCTGAAGTGAAAGCCATCCTCTCTTGGTGAATGCTGTTTTTAGTTAGCTTTGCGACAGTATCAAAAAGACATTTCGGATTGTTCTTATTTTCCTCAATTAATTTGGAAAAATAGGATGATCGAGCAGCAGTGAGGGCTCTTCGATACTGCACGGTACTGTCTTTCCAAGCTAGTCGGAAGACTTCCAGTTTCGTGTGGCGCCATTTCCGTTCCAATTTTCTGGAAGCTTGTTTCAGAGCTCGGGTATTTTCTGTATACCAGGGAGCTAGTTTCTTATGACAAATGTTTTTAGTTTTTAGGGGTGCAACTGCATCTAGGGTATTGCGCAAGGTTAAATTGAGTTCCTCAGTTAGGTGGTTAATTGATTTTTGTCCTCTGACGTCCTTGGGTAGACAGAGGGAGTCTGGAAGGACATCAAGGAATCTTTGGGTTGTCTGATAATTTATAGCACGACTTTTGATGCTCCTTGGTTGGCGTTTGAGCAGATTATTTGTTGCGATTGCGAACGTAATAAAATGGTGGTCCGATAGTCCAGGATTATGAGGAAAAACATTAAGATCCACAACATTTATTCCATGGGACAAAACTAGGTCCAGAGTATGACTGTGACAGTGAGTACATCCAGAGACATGTTGGACAAAACCCATTGAGTCGATGATGGCTCCGAAAGCCTTTTGGAGTGGGTCCGATTATCTGCTATGACTACAAGGTCCGATAGGAATTCAGGGAACTCAGTGAGGAACGCTGTATATGGCCCAGGAGGCCTGTAAACAGTAGCTATAAAAAGTGATTGAGTAGGCTGCATAGATTTCATGACTAGAAGCTCAAAAGACGGAAACGCAGTTTTTTTTTGTAAATTGACATTTTCTATCGTAAATGTTAGCAACACCTCTGCCTTTGCGGGATGCACGGGGGATATGGTCACTAGTGTAACCAGGAGGTGAGGCCTCATTTAACACAGTAAATTCATCAGGCTTAAGCCATGTTTCAGTCAGGCCAATCACATCAAGATTATGATCAGTGATTAGTTAATTGACTATAACTGCCTTTGAAGTGAGGGATCTAACATTAAGTAGCCCTATTTTGAGATGTGAGGTATCACGATCTCTTTCAATAATGGCAGGAATGGAGGAGGTCTTTATTCTAGTGAGATTGCTAAGGCGAACACCGCCATGTTTAGTTTTGCCCAACCTAGGTCGAGGCACAGACACGGTCTCAATGGGGATAGCTGAGCTGAATACACTGACTGTGCTATGACTGTGCAATTGACTCAACCAGACTTGTGGAGGTACAATCTTTTCTGAGGTCTTGGCTGATTTATTTGGATTTTCCCATAATGTCAAGCAAAGAGGCACTGAGTTTGAAGGTAGGCCTTGAAATACATCCACAGGTACACCTCCAATTGACTCAAATGATGTCAATTAGCCTATCAGAAGCTTCTGAAGCCATGACATAATTTTTGGGAATTTTCCAAGCTGTTTTAAGGCACAGTCAACTTAGTGTATTTAAACTTCTGACCCACTTGAATTGTGATACAGTGAATTATAAGTGAAATAATTTGTCTGTAAACAATTGTTGGAAAAATTATTTGTGTCATGTTCAAAGTAGATGTCCTAACCGACTTGCAAAAACTATAGTTTGTCAACAAGAAATTTGTGGAGTGGTTGAAAAAAGAGTTTTAATGACACATTGCACTACATGTTTTACAACTGTCCCGTAGACGGGACACCGATAACTAACACGTTTTAAAGGACGAACCACTGTATGTTTGGGGCAAATCAAATACACACATTACTGTGTACCGCTCTCCGTATTTTCAAGCGTAGTGGTGGATGCATCATGTTATGGGTATGGTTGTAATCGTTAAGGACAGGGGAGTTTTTCAGGATAGAAAATAAAAATAATGGAGTTCAGCACAGGCAAAATCCTAGAGGAAAACCTGATTCAGTCTGCTTTTCACCAGACACTAGGAGATTAATTCACCTTTCAGCAGGATAATAGCCTAAAACACAAGGCCAAATCTACACCGTAGTTGCTTATCAAGAAGACAGTAGCCGAGTTACAGTTTAGACTTAATTCTGCTTGAAAATCTATGGCAAGACTTGAAAATGGTTGTGTAGTAATGATCAACAAACAATTAGACAGAGCTTGAATAATTTTTATAATAATGTGCAAATATTGTACAATCCAGGTGTGGAAAGCTCTAAAAGACTTACCCAGAAAGACTCAGTGTTGTGAATACTTATGTACATTTGATTTCTGTATTTCATTTTTAATAATTTATCAAAAATGACTAGAAACATGTTTTCACTTTGTCATTATGGTATTGTGTGTAGATGGGGTGAGAACAAAAATATATTTATTCCATTTTGAATTCAGGCTGTAACATAACAAAATGTAGAATAAGTCAAGGGGTATGAATACTTTCTGAAGGCACTGTACTTGCACTCGATCAATCAAACCAATTCATATAACCTTTACTTTCTTTGTCCTGCATGAATAAAGCTAATTGGATTCTAACTCTGAATTCTAGATTCTACCAAAGTACCGGTGGTTACATTCAGATTTGGAAGACTGACAGACAGAGATGACTCATTCTGCCTGATACTTTAGCTTCCAAAAACCATTGCATTCTTATTTTCTATTGATATTCAGGAGAGACAAATCCAATCTCTTGTCATCATCTTGTCATCAACATAGGTGCGCTGAGTTCTCCCATTTCCCCCTTTTCTATGCACTCAAAAGAGGGTTGCCATGGAAGTGACCAACACTGACCGTCTCTGGAGACACTGTCTTTGTCTCAGTCTGTCTTCACTTGATGCCTCAGTGTCAGCCATAGCCTTTCGTATTCTATTTCACATCAGAATGTGAAACTGCACTCATGTTAGGGGTTACTGGGAAACGTTCAACTTTTGGTAGAAATACTTCTAGCATTGAACTCAGCTCCTATTATTCCATGGCCTGTTTGATCTTAAGCTTGTACAGTGCTGGATATTCTCCTCTGAAGAAAGCTCCCATAAAGCAGCCTTTAATAATTCATGACACCAGATTTAGATTTGTGCTCCACTGCTCAGAAACGACTGACAATTCTACACTACATTACTTTGCGGAATAGGCATGGATCTGCTATTTAAGTTTGATATACAGTTCAGCAAGTTAACAGTCGTTGCATATTGTTGCATACCCATTTGAATTGGAATGGATGAAAAAGTTAATGGCTTCCCAAGATTTTTTAATGTGTGTTCATTCCATTATTACTGTGCGCTTTAGACCTCTTTTTATATTACAATCAACTGTGTAGGCCTATATATATATGGAGGGAGGCTAGAAAATCCTAAAAATATGTGAAACATAGGGCCTCCCGGGTGGCGCAGTGGTCTAGGGCACTGCATCGCAGTGCTAGCTGCGCCACCAGAGTCTCTGGGTTCGCGCCCAGGCTCTGTCGCAGGCGGCCGCGACCGGGAGGTCTGTGGGGCGACGCATAATTGGGCTAGCGTCGTCCGGGTTAGGGAGGGTTTGGTCCGATAGGGATATCCTTGTCTCATCGCGCTCCAGCGACTCCTGTGGCGGGCTGGGCGCAGTGCGCGCTAACCAAGGGAGCCAGGTGCACGGTGTTTCCTCTGACACATTGGTGTGGCTGGCTTCCGGGTTGGAGGCGTGCTGTGTTAAGAAGCAGTGCGGCTTGTTTGGGTTGTGCTTCGGAGGACGCGTGGCTTTCGACCTTCGTCTCTCCCGAGCCCGTACGGGAGTTGTAGCGATGAGACAAGATAGTAATTACTAGTGATTGGATACCACGAAAATTGGGGAGAAAAGGGGATAAAATTTATTTTAAAATAAATAAATAAAAATAAAAATATGTGAAACATGACGATCACAGACAGTACAGTGTCCATGTAGGCCTACAGTATAGGCTACAGTAGAACTACTGTAAGTGGTGCATATATCACATTTAATTTGAGCTCCATGCTTTCATTTCAGGGCCACCAAACCGCATTGCGGATTACACCTCGTCTTGTGAGTCAGACAGTACATTATCCATTCATTATCAATTGGTTAGATTCAATTCCATATCTACATATTATGTGTCTTTTCAAAAGCAAACAAATGTCCTTCAGCCATGGGTGTATCTGTTTTCATCTCATGTTGTATCATTGAATTCATTTATTTCACCTTTATTTAACCAGGTAGGCCAGTTGAGAACAAGTTCTCATTTACAACTGTGACCTGGCCATGATAGAGCAAAGCAGCGTGACACAAACGACACAGAGATACACATGGGATAAACAAACGTTCAGTCAATAACACAATAGAAAAGTCTATATATAGTGTGTGCAAATGTAGTAAGATTAGGGAGGTATGGCAAGAAATAGGCCATAGTGGCGAAATAATGACAATTTAGCAATTTAAACACTGGTGTGATAGATGCGCAGAAGATGAATGTGCAAGTAGAGATACTGATGTGCAAAGAAGCAAAAAAATAAATAACAATATGGGGATGAGGTAGTTGGGTGGGCTATTTACAGATGGACTATGTACAGGTGCAATGATCGGTAAGCTGCTCTGACAGCTGATGCTTAAAGTTAGTGAGGGAGATATAATGTATGATATAATGGATGTACATTTTTATTTTATTTTTTTTATTTAACCTTTATTTAACCAGGTAGGCAAATTGAGAACACGTTCTCATTTACAATTGCGACCTGGCCAAGATAAAGCAAAGCAGTTCGACACATACAACAACACATAGTTACACATGGAGTAAAACAAACATATAGTCAATAATACAGTGAAAAAAAATAAGTCTATATACAATGTGAGCAAGTGAGGCCTCTATTGGTATGCTGTAAGGTGTGCTGCTCAGTGTGGCCCAGTTGCATTTTAATGCAATAGACATGATTGAGAAATGGGCACTAGCCGGTTGCCTGTTGCTACTACTAATGCAATGTAAATGGAGCAAAATAATCTGCACTGACTAATATCTGCTTACGTATGCATCTTGAGTTCTGTGTTGGGGTTCTTCTGCATGCAAAGTACAACCTAGGTAATTGATTTCACAGGGTTCATTAAGCACAATTTGTATATCAGATGGACTGGAAATTAAAGTTGTTGATTAGTTCAATCTTGTTTTAGGGAAATAGATTTTTCACATACCAATCTGTGTGATATCCCATGTAATATTATACAGCTTATGTTGTGATTTGTTTTGCAATGAAGGTGACATTGGTGAATATTAACTCTTTGTTCTGCATATTTGTCAGAGCTACTAGGAGTACTGGGTGGATGGAGTCAAGCGCAGAGAGCAGGTTTAAGGAACGTGGATTTATTTCCCAATGCACAGGGAAAACGATCATGCCTTAAAACACACGGGCGCATGAAACGATGAGTCCAAAAACACCGGACTAAACTGTTCCGAGAAAATAACAAAATCCACTTCACAATCCAACACCAACATAACAGAAAAACAAGCCCGCACAACAGCCAGCGGGCTACCTACCCTTAAATAGCCTACCCACCAAACTAAACTCAAAACAGGTGCACCCAATCAGCCCAAACTAACAGAAACAAAAGAAACGAATCGATGGCAGCTAGTAGGCCGGTGACGACGACCGCCGAGCGCCGCCCGAACAGGAAGAGGCACCATCCTCGGCGGGATTCGTGACAGTACCCCCCCTCTGACGCGCGGCTCCCGCAGCGCGCCGACCCCGGCCTCGAGGACGACCCGGAGGGCGAGGCGCAGGACAATCCGGGTGGCGACGGTGGAAATCAGCCAAGAGGGAAGGATCTAAAATGTCTCTCCCCGGTACCCAGCACCTCTCCTCCGGACCGTACCCCTCCCAGTCAACGAGGTACTGCAGGCCCCTCACCCGGCGTCTCGAGTCCAGAATAGCTCGTACAGCATACGCCGGGGACCCCTCGATCTCCAGAGGGGGCGGAGGGACCTCCGGTACCTCACCTTCCTGAAGGGGACCAGCTACCACCGGCCTGAGGAGAGACACATGAAACGAGGGGTTAATACGATAGTAAGAAGGGAGTTGTAATCTATAACACACCTCGTTTATCCTCCTCAGGACTTTAAATGGCCCCACACACTGCGGCCCCAGCTTCCGGCAGGGCAGGCGGAGGGGCAGGTTTCGGGTCGAGAGCCAGACCCTGTCCCCTGGTGCGAACACAGGGGCCTCACTGCGGTGGCGGTCAGCGCTCCTCTTCTGCCGCTCACTGGCCTGCCTGAGAGAGGCCTGAACTGCCCGCCAGGTCTCTCTAGAGCGCTGTACCCACTCCTCCACCGCAGGAGCTTCGGTCTGGCTCTGATGCCACGGAGCCAGGACCGGCTGGTACCCCAATACGCATTCAAATGGCGACATGTTAGTTGAGGAGTGGCGGAGTGAGTTCTGGGCCAACTCTGCCCACGGGACGTACCTTGCCCATTCTCCCGGCCGGTCCTGGCAATACGACCTCAGAAACCTACCCACTTCCTGGTTCACTCTTTCCACCTGCCCATTACTTTCGGGGTGATACCCAGAGGTAAGGCTGACCGAGACCCCCAGACGCTCCATAAACGCCCTCCATACCCGGGACGTGAACTGGGGACCTCGATCAGATACGATGTCCTCCGGCACCCCGTAATGCCGGAAGACGTGGGTAAATAGAGCCTCCGCAGTCTGTAGGGCCGTAGGGAGACCAGGCAATGGAAGGAGACGACAGGACTTAGAAAACCGATCCACAACGACCAAAACGGTAGTGTTCCCCTGAGACGGGGGAAGATCAGTCAGGAAATCTACCGATAAATGAGACCATGGCCGTTGTGGAACCGGGAGGGGTTGTAACTTCCCTCTCGGCAGGTGCCTAGGAGCCTTACTCTGTGCGCATACCGAGCAGGAAGAGACATAGAGTCTCACGTCCTTAGCCAAGGTGGGCCACCAGTATTTCCTCCTAAGACCCCGCACTGTCCTCTCAATCCCCGGATGACCCGAAGAAGGTAGTGTATGAGCCCACCGAATCAAACGATCACGAACACCAAGCGGTACGTACCTAAGGCCAGTTGGACACTGGGATGGCACAGGTTCTACCCTTAACGCCCGCTCGATGTCCGCGTCCACCTCCCATACCACCGGGGCCACCAGACACGAGGCTGGAAGGATGGGAGTCGGATCGATGGGCCGGTCATCCGTGTCATAGAGACGAGACAGCGCGTCGGCCTTAGTGTTGAGGGAACCTGGTCGGTAAGAGATCGTAAATCTAAAACGAGTAAAGAACATGGCCCACCTAGCTTGACGCGGATTCAGTCTCTTCGCCTCTCGGATATACTCCAGATTGCGGTGGTCAGTCCAGATGAGAAAAGGGTATTTTGCCCCCTCAAGCCAGTGTCTCCACACCTTCAGGGCTTTTACCATAGCTAGTAACTCCCGGTCCCCCACATCATAGTTCCGCTCCGCCGGCTCCAGCTTCTTAGAAAAGAAAGCACAGGGACGGAGCTTCGGTGGCGTGCCCGAGCGCTGTGATAGCACGGCTCCAACACCAGCCTCGGACGCATCCACCTCCACTATGAACGCTAACGAAGGGTCCGGATGCGCCAACACGGGAGCCTCAGTAAACCTTGCCTTCAACTGGTTGAAGGCTCCATTTGCCTCGGCCGACCACCGTAGACGCACCGGCCCCCCCTTCAGCAGTGAGGTAATGGGTGCCGCCACTTGGCCAAAACCCCGGATAAACCTCCGGTAGTAATTGGCAAACCCTAAAAACCGCTGCACCTCCTTTACCGTGGTTGGAGTCGGCCAATTACGCACGGCGTTAACGCGGTCACACTCCGTCATCACCCCCGAGGTGGAAATGCGATAACCCAGGAAGGAAACGGCTGGTTTGGAGAACACACATTTCTCAGCCTTGACGTACAGGTCATGCTCCAGCAGTCGCCTAAGCACCCTGCGCACCAGGGAGACATGCGCGGCGCGTGTGGCAGAATAGATCAAGATGTCATCAATATATACTACCACACCCTGCCCCTGCAAGTCCCTGAGAATCTCATCTACAAAGGATTGGAAGACGGCTGGAGCATTCTTCAACCCATACGGCATGACGAGGTACTCATAGTGGCCTGATGTGGTACTAAACGCTGTTTTCCACTCGTCTCCTCCCCGAATACGCACCAGATTATACGCGCTCCTGAGGTCCAGTTTTGTGAAAAAACGCGCTCCGTGGAATGATTCCATCGCCGTAGCGATGAGAGGTAGTGGATAACTAAATCCCACTGTGATTGAATTTAGACCTCGATAATCAATGCACGGACGCAGTCCTCCCTCCTTTTTTCTCACAAAAAAGAAACTCGAAGAGGCGGGTGACATGGAGGGCCGAATGAACCCTTGTCCCAGAGCTTCCGTGACATATGTCTCCATAGCCAACGTCTCCTCCTGTGACAATGGGTACACGTGACTCCTGGGAAGTGCAGCGTTCTCCTGGAGGTTTATCACGCAATCCCACCGTCGATGAGGTGGTAATTTAGTCGCTTCTTTCTTACTAAAAGCGATAGCCAAATCGGCATATTCTGGGGGAATGCGCACAGTGGAAACCTGGTCTGGACTCTCCACCGATGTGGCACCGATGGAAACTCCCACACACCTACCTGAACACTCATCTGACCACCCCTGAAGAGCTCCCTGTCGCCAGGAAATGAGGGGATTGTGAATGGCTAGCCAGGGAACCCCCAACACCACTGGAAACCCAGGTGAATCAATAAGGAAAAAACTGATCTGCTCCCTATGATCCCCCTGGGTTACCATGTCCAGCGGAATCGTGGCCTCCCTGACCAGCCCTGACCCTAACGGTCGGCTATCTAGGGAGTGCACGGGAAAAGGTGGGTCTATCTGCACCAGCGGAATATCCAACCTACGGGCGAGTCCGCGATCCATAAAACTCCCAGCTGCGCCTGAGTCGACTAGCGCCTTATGCTGAAGAGAGGGGAAAAACGCAGGGAAAAAAATAACCAAAAACATGTGACCAACAGGGAGCTCTGGGTGAGTCTTGTGCCTACTCACCTGGGGTGGCCGAGCAGTATTCCGCCTGCCATCCCGACTCCCAGATGGACTCCTCCAGCACCGGTCCGAAGTGTGTCCTCTCCGGCCACAATAGGTGCAAGAAGAGCCACCTCCTCCGGTCCCCCTAGATGCAGCTCCTCCCAACTCCATCGGAGTTGGAGCGGGAGGGCTGGGAGGTGGAATGGACAGGACCCCCTCTGAACGCCCGCGGGCAGCTAGCAAGTTATCTAATCGGATCGACATGTCGATCAGTTCATCGAGAGAGAGTGTGGTGTCCCGACAAGCTAGCTCCCGACGGACGTCCTCCCGGAGGCTACAACGGTAATGGTCTATTAAGGCCCTGTCATTCCACCCCGCACCAGCAGCCAAGGTCCGGAACTCTAAAGCGAACTCCTGGGCGCTCCTCGTCTCCTGTCTAAGGTGGAACAGACGCTCACCCGCCGCTCGGCCCTCTGGTGGGTGGTCGAACACAGCCCGAAACCGGCGGGTGAACTCTGCGTAATGGTCCCGAGCCGAGTCTGGGCTGTTCCAGACTGCGTTGGCCCAGTCCAGGGCCCTCCCCGACAAACAGGAGACAAGGAGGCTTACACTCTCCTCCCCCGAGGGAGTCGGACGCACGGTAGCCAGGTAAAGCTCAAGCTGGAGCAGAAATCCCTGGCAACCAGCCGCTGCTCCATCGTACACCCTCGGAGGGGTGAGACGCAATGAGCTGGTCCCAGCCGATGACCCTGTGGGAGTGGGTTGTGTCGTCTGCAGGGGAGCCGTAGGGGGCGTCGGGAGACCACTCCTCTCCCATCGTTCCATCCTCTCCATCATCTGGTCCATCGCTGACCCGATACGATGAAGTACAGCTGTATGATGATGGACACGCTCCTCCATAGTTGGGAGAGGGGTGGTCGCTGCTCCTGCTGACTCCATAAGTGGTGCGGGCTTCTGTCAGAGCTACTAGGAGTACTGGGTGGATGGAGTCAAGCGCAGAGAGCAGGTTTAAGGAACGTGGATTTATTTCCCAATGCACAGGGAAAACGATCATGCCTTAAAACACACGGGCGCATGAAACGATGAGTCCAAAAACACCGGACTAAACTGTTCCGAGAAAATAACAAAATCCACTTCACAATCCAACACCAACATAACAGAAAAACAAGCCCGCACAACAGCCAGCGGGCTACCTACCCTTAAATAGCCTACCCACCAAACTAAACTCAAAACAGGTGCACCCAATCAGCCCAAACTAACAGAAACAAAAGAAACGAATCGATGGCAGCTAGTAGGCCGGTGACGACGACCGCCGAGCGCCGCCCGAACAGGAAGAGGCACCATCCTCGGCGGGATTCGTGACAATATTAGGGTTGGGAATTGCCAGAGACCCCACGATACGATATTATCACGATACTTAGGTGCCAATTCGATATGTATTACGATTCTCATGATTCTATATGTATTGTAATTCGATCCTGTGATTTTATTGCGATTCGATATTCCAAATATATTGCTCATCATACATGTATGTCTGCTGCAGAAGGACAAGAGAGTTTTTATCAGTCATGGAAATTAAAGTGCTGTAAACAAATTAGCTCCCTATTTAAAATGAAGGTGGAGAACAAGCTATGAAGTGAAAATACTGAAGTTTTGGTGCCAATGAGCAACAAAATAATCTTGCGATATTGTCATAATACGATATATCGTCAAAAATAATATCCCGATATGTAACTATTTTTTCCCCCCATCACGAGTGCAGAAAACCCACAATTAAAAAAAGTGAAATACTTGTTTTTGGTCAAATAAATGAAGCTATCACAAGCTGGACAATTAAGTTGCATTCAGTAGAGCTACCTTTCTGAACATATGGTTGTGTTGGGTATATGACGAACCGACCTTCAAGAACATCAGGACCATCAGGTCAGTAGCAATAGCTTTCTACCCTGCTCTCCCAGGGATGGAGGGAGGATAGAAAGGCTGTGGTCTTATGTTTATGCTTTAGCTTCTTGTCAGATATCATTATGGTTCATCTTTATGCTACTTTAGTACATGCAGGCTCAACTTGTTGGCTCATGAACCAGATTGCAAGCATAATGTTATTTTTCCTTCCCCTTAATATTCCATCCTTTCTCCCTCTTGTCCTCTAATGCACTGCCTGCGATGCTTTATGTGATAGAACTTGTGATCTGAGATTCCCTTTACAAGGCTGACCTGGGTATAATGGCATATGGAATATGAATCACGCTTCTCTCTCCTCCCTTAGCTATGCAGGTTGATTGTCTTTCTATACACTGTGTTCCTGTGATTAAACTTAAAAGGGACATGATTACAAATGTGAATGCTAATTTCCTCTTATAAGCAAGGGAGTGAAAGTGCATAAAGTACAATGCCTGATGGTGACTGTTTATATGCAAGGTCATTATAATAGGGAAACAAATGAACCACGCATCACTTTGGATACTGCCCCCAGCCATAACTTCTTATGGCTGGGGGCAGTATTGAGTACCTTGGATGAATAAGGTGCCCAGAGGTGCCCAGAGTAAACTTCCTGCTACTCAGTCCCAGTCGCTAATATATGCATATTATTAGTATATTTGGATAGAAAACACCCTGAAGTTTCTAAAACTTGCCAGACACATAATGCACCGACCCTCACACACACAAACACATGCACGAGTGGGCACACACACACACGCAGGCCGCCTAGCACCTCCTTTGCAGGAAATGTAATGGTCTCATGAACATCAGGCAGGGTTATGCTCAGGTCACAGCCAATTTATCTTGGCGAGATGCAGTGAAGGGTGTCTGTCTGTCTGTCTGTCTGTCTGTCTGTCTGTCTGTCTGTCTGTCTGTCTGTCTGTCTGTCTGTCTGTCTGTCTGTCTGTCTGTCTGTCTGTCTGTCTGTCTGTCCGTCCGTCTGTCTGTCTGTCCGTCCGTCCGTCCGTCCGTCCGTCCGTCCGTCCGTCTGTCTGTCTGTGTTTTTGTTGGTAGGCCTAATTGTATTTCTAGGGAAGGAAAGGTGTGGTAAAAGAGACGTATCTACATCATTGGCTGTATTATATCTCTAAGAAAATACTCCATGTAATCACATAACTTATATATTTTTGTTGGTCCCACCCCTACCCACACCTCATTGGTTCCAATGTCCCATCTTATCTGTTAGAGGTTTGTTTTCTCTCTCCTTAAGCACCGACGTGCCGCAACCAGTCATGTGTCCAAAGTAGCAGCACACATCCAATGCCAGTATGTTCTTGTCCTGTTTGGGGCCAGTGTTAGGGGGTACTATATTGGATGTGAACTACAAACGTCTGTATACATGTCACTGAAATGAGGCAATGCTTTCCACTCTTGCCTGTCGCTTCCTGTTTACTGAATTACCACTGCTAAATTTAAACCCATGGTATACTTGTTTGCTGTAGTTGCGAGACCTCTCCCTCCTCCAGTTCCTCCTTTTTTTTGCTATTGCTTATCAGCTGTTGGTTAGTTTTCATTCTGCTTATGTTGTTATACTATTTGATTTCCTTTGCTTATTTCTCCAAGTTTGCACAGCCTGTGCTGTTACAATCATAATACAAATTCTTTAGTCTGAAAACAATGTTGCGTTGGTATTTTCTATCTGGGGTTTCTGCACAGGGTCGACAAGCAGCTCCATTGTTTGTTGCTCTGCTATCATTTTAGCTGGCATGCTCAGACTGTCTATCCAATCTTATCTGAGCTTGGACAAAGGCCAGCTGCTGATAGTTATAGGGAATGGAATTGTGTTAATTAAGTTCCGGGAACATAATACTTTGAAATGCAATATGTCGACATCAACCATTGGCATTTCCAGTATGTGGATGAGGTGCACAGAACAGAACCCTGGCACAGGCAGGCAGGCCGCTGGATATTCCATAAAAGCAATCCCTGGAATCATCCCCATTGGAACTTTCTGAGGCCTTTGTGGGTCTTTGCTGTGGTGACACAGAATTCACCACCATCACGAGGCTAGGCACTCTCTCTCTCTCTCTCTCTCTCTCTCTCTCTCTCTCTCTCTCTCTCTCTCTCTCTCTCTCTCTCTCTCTCTCTCTCTCTCTCTCTCTCTCGCGTGCTCTCTCTCCTGTGTTCTGGTTTTGTAATGACTAGCTGAGGTCTATTCACAGTTATGAATGCATTCCCATCTGTGAAATGCCAAACAAATTAAATCTAATACCCTGCGATTGGATTCAGTCATACTGCTCATTACGCCCATCAAAAGCCAATGAGGTATTGCAAATATTTTATTGCCAAATTTAATGAAGCTGTAGTTTCTCCATTTAGATTCCTGTGCATTTGCATACTCGAGCCCCAGTCTCAGGACTATTCTGCAGGTGGATTTTCACATATTTATGAAAGATGGGCGGGGTAGTAGCCTATTTTATAACCCTCACTGACCAAATGTTAGTATAAAATGTTAGTTGAGGTATTGCATCCTTTGTGCTATGTCAGGTATGTGATGATTAGCCGTAAAAAAGCTTCAGCTAGATGGATAAAAATATTATCAATGAAGGTTGTGCAGGTTTTTAACCCCCAAAGCCCACATTATACCATACTATTAATGCAGGAATCATACATATTTATATAGCCTACTAAAGATGCTTTGTATTATGAGATGTAGAAAAACTGTGGTCTTGGGACCTAAAGGTCTGTTTGTATTAATGAGGTGTTGTAACACACAATTCAGTTTGTATGCGTCTTGTAGCATGTTAAGCCTGTGTGCTGCCCATTTGTGTACTAACAATTCATTCATATCGATTGCTTTTTTCTGTGGTCCTCTGGTAGATGATAAAGACACTGTTGGCTTGAACAATGGGCACAACTCTTTGGCTTGGCCCCATTTCTGTGTTATCTGTGGTGCTGCACCAGTGCCATCTAGTGAAACTTATGAGAAATAACCCAAATCCAATGGGCTTTTTGTGTTGCATTGTCTTCTGTTTCCCGTCTGTGTTGCTGGGGTGTGAATGAGTAAAGCAAAAATATCAAATTGGTCCAGCTGTAGACATTTACCACTTGAGGTGGTAGTTAATATTTTGTATACCGCTGTAGCTGCCCTTGTTTAAATAATACAGTCACAGTGATCACTGACAGTTGCCCTTGGAAGAACCTCTCACTTATAAACCAGCTGTGTGTCAAAAGATACCAGGACCTGTTTAATTCACACAACATTAATTCTTAATCACATGCAAATGGTAGTGGTATGCAGTTTGCAAGGCCAATTGTAGCCTTCAGTGTCAGGTTAAGCATTTACATAAGTGCAAGTTGATAAGCATTCAAATGGACATGTTCAAAGCAGTATGAATGATACTCTCTATTATTCAGGTTTGTTATACTAAATGCTAGTTGGATAGATTAATAACCATAACACATTACACATTTTTATTATTTGTTGTTCATGACACTTGCAACGCCAGGACAGTGGGTTCGAATTCCAGGTCCACCCGTATGTAAAATGTATGCATGCCTGACTGTAAATTGCTTTGTATTAAAGCTAAATGGCATATATTACCACTGGGCCCACCACGTCCTTTTAACGTAGATATTTGGTTGAGATGTTGATCAATGAGATTGCAACCTATATTCACCCACTCAAAAGGACAGCCAAAAGTTAGTTCAATTTCTAATGTGTTATCACTATGTTTTCAACCATCTAAAAACACAGCCAAATTCCAAAGGAAAAACAATGTCTGATTTTTGGTTTAGCTGTCACCCAAATGTCTATCACTGCCTGAACCATTTAAAAGCACAGCAAAGTTCAAATAGGAATACACTGTCAGGTATTTTGTTTATTTATACAACAGATTAATGTGTTATTACTGTGCTTCATCTAATAGCTGAACCAAACAACCTGGATTGAAGTTGAGACTATATTAAAAGTTCATGGTGTTAAGTGATCAATGCCATTTGAGATCCTGTACAGGTTATTACAGCAATTGTGAAGATCTCAACAGACCTGTGAATACCTACAGTAAGCATGCTACTTTGAACATGCATGCTTTACTTGATTACATAAGAAGACATTTATAGTTACAGTAACCTCAATGTGGCCATGGATGTGGTACTCATATTAATTAAGGTTGAATGTTACATTAGTTTGTAAGACAGCCGTAGCTTTAGGCTATTCACTGTATAGCAAAAGTAATATTGAATTGTGTTTGGTTAACAACGCAACCAAATATCAACATTTAAAGGAGATGTATCTACTGCTTGGATGGTTCCATCTGAGCCACTGGCTTAATCCCATTCTTTAACTTTTATTTTTGGTTGAGTTGGAGATTTGAATCCAACATATTATTTTTTTTACTTGTCAGCAAGATAATAGGCTATTTATTGTATTTCAAAAGTGATATTAAATTGTGTTTAGTTGTCAACACAACCAAATATCAACATTTGAAGGAGATGTGTCTTCTGCTTGGATAGTTCCATCTGAGCCATTGACTTAGTCTGGCTTTAATTCATTTAGACTAGCCTATATCTCAAATCATTATTAAGATTCATTCTCATGTGTGCAATCACTGGCTATCATTGGGGAGCATTTTTTATTACTATAATGTTGTTATTTGTATAAGAAAATTAATCAAGGGTGCAGAGAGAAGTGGATTGTTTATTTTTTAAATTAACGAGATTAAATAGTGCTGTATCCCAAACCAAAAATATATTTTTTCTTTAGAAACCTGAGACAGGGCTTTACCCAGCGGACCATCATGTCAGTCTATTTTCACCAATTTATCTCCTCGCTCTCTCTCTAATTATTACTATATGTGTGCCCTCATCTGTTATGAATATTATTTTGGTGGTAGCCCAGGACTTATGTATGCCTGTACTGCATGTCTTCTTGCCATAGTTAATTTACAGTAGCAACAAACCCCTCAAGTAAACCAAGGCACCAGCTACTTTACCCCTAAGCCCTAGAACAAAACTAAAGCACAGCAATATTTCAGAGGTTCTCCCTGGGATTTAGTTGTGAGGTCGTATACAGTAGAGATGTCTTATGGTGAGATTGCTTTACTGTAAATAGGAGAGTCTATCCCTGGGTTAGCAGTACATCATCTTTGTCAGTTGAAAAGGGGTGTCATTACTCTGAGTTTGGCCACTGTATTGTGATAGCTACTGTATTGTTGGCCTGTTGTATTGTATTCCATTCCAGCCATTACAGCGACCCCATCCTCCTATAGCTCCTCCCACGAGCCTCCACTGGCTGAATTGACACTATTGTTTCCACTGACTGCAGATAGAATGGTAGCTTCAGCTCAGCGGCAATCTTGTGATAATTCTTTTTTCAATGCAGGTTTGATCTAAAATATCTATCTCTATGGACACACCTGAAAGTATTTAGGAAATTAGCACCCTCTATAGGAGCACACCTGCACCTGCACTGTCAGTGCATGACAGGGAGATACAGTATTCTCTACAAACCATGGCAGCTTTGTACTCTCTTACAAAAGCTCACATGACAGAGGACTCTAGTGCCCAACAGCCTGTTTCAGAATGGGCAGCGCCATTGAGGACTTTCATCATTTTGAAGTAGTCAACTGAGTGTGACTTATGGGTTAAGGAAGGATCACATGATTCCATCCGGGTCATCGGGAGAGAGCAGCCAATGAATTATACTCGTGAGTAAACATTTCATAACTGCAGGTGGCAGTAAATCGCCAACCTTGGCTTCATACCTGTTCTAACAACACACTCCGGGTGGCAGTATGCCCCCTTTCAGATTGTTTAGCAACTCATAGAAGTAGTAGAAGAAGAATATTGACTACTTCAAAATGGAGATGGCCTCAATGTCACTGCCCCTGCAGACGCCATAATGGGACAGATACAAAGATATGATGTCTTTCTAAGTCTATTGGTGTGTCTTTAGACTGCTGTAAAAGTCAGAAACAATTAGATTTTAACATTCAAACACATTAAATGATAAGCAATAGAAAGCACTGCAGTATTGTTCATTGAGAGGAAAGGAATGATGGTTAGACTGGGTCATTACTGTGATTACTCTGTAAAGTTACACTTCTGATGCATCATTTTGTGTGGAGGAAAACTATTTAAATGCTGCCGTTGCATAACAGCTAGTCATATATTTTACCAAATGAAACATTGATGCTCCCTCTAAAGCCTCCATCCTTCTTACTACAGGTTTCACAGACAATAGCACTTTGCTAGTAATTTGTTTCAGCCAAGATGTATGGCGTGATAAATATTTAAAATCAAATTTGGCAAAAAGACAGAGATGGATGTGGCACCCCAGGCTGCCATGGGAGACACCACCACCGACTTGCTGTAGTGTCCCCCCCCCCCCCCCCCCACACACACACACACACACACACACACACACACACACACACACACACACACACACACACACACACACACACACACACACACACACACACACACATACACACACACACACTGGGCATAAACTGGTAGAATCAATGTTGTTTCAATGTCAAACAAATATACTCGGAAAACTGATAGGATTTGAAAAAAGATAATTCACGTATGGGAATTTTTTCACCCAACTTTTAACCTAAATCCAATGACATGGTGAAATGTGTGTTGATTTCACTTTTATTTGAAGTTAGTTGACAACCCAACCAATGTAATCAAAACTAGACGTTGAACTGCCGTCTGAGCCCAGTGAGACACACACACACACACACACACACACACACACACACACACACACACACACACACACACACACACACACACACACACACACACACACACACACACACACACACACACACACACACACACACACACACACACACACACACACACACACACACACACACACACACAGCATCCTCTGATGTGTTCCTGTGCCCTCAACTGTATGTAGCTAGGTGGCAGTGGTGGCGTGGTGGTAGCATATCATGGGGCTGGTGCTACTGTTGGTGTGGGTCTGGTCTAGCTGCATGGTGTTGGTGACTGTGACAGGGGATAACAGCGCACGGAGCTAGCTTTCCAAACACTCCCACTGTGTGTGCTGAGAGGCCTGCCGCTACCGGCACTCTGCCAGCCAGGGATACGCTCCAGCAGCATTACCCACATACAGACACTGTTCACTTTGTTTTAAGAAGGGAGAAAGAGAAATTAGCAAACACAGGCAGGGCTGAGTTCATTCTATCGATTGAGGCTCCTCAGGGACCGAGATGGGAGTCTTCAACAGTTAACAGCTGGATAGTTAGTTCAGACTAACTTAGCAAAAGTAAAACATGCTGCTTCAATTTTAACTTCACTGTTGTATTTTTACAACTTTTTAAAACAAATAGATCAGAATTCATAGTATTTGTAGTTTTACTGGGAATCTTTCTCGGCCCCTGTCCTTTACTGTAATCCAATGTATTTATCTGGTGACTGAATTATATCTTGTCCAACATCATGAAGGAGTTTTGACAAACATTTTCAAATCTAAATATGTAATTTAATTATTGTATATACAGTATTCACAACTGAGCCTGCAAAACACACCCGCCATTCATTTACCAGTGCTCATAAATCTAAACGTTGTTTGACATCCGTCTCTGTAGGTTTGTCATCATTGCTACAAAGCAGACGGTTATGTTTGACCACATGAAATGTAGTGTGTGTGTGTGTGTGCTGAATCTTCCACACTAGACATTTTCTTGCAATCCTCACTTTTCTCAACACTGACTCCATTATCCCTGCAAATATGTTGTTAATACAAATGTGTGTATTTTTTACGTTGCGGCTGATCTACTGATATTATTGTTCCACATCAGTTCATGAATTGGCCTATGAGGTTCAGCCATTAAAGACCAAAGTAAAACTTATGAAATAGTGCATGTAAAATGTAGGGACAGGATATGTATGGTGCGGTTGCCAGTAGAATATTAACAGTATCTCCCCTAGAGCGATGGATGGGAGATCTTGTTTAGGAGGTGCCTGCTTGATGTATGGCCATTGAAATGCCTCTCCATTCATCACCAGCTAATAGTAAACGCAGGGTTTCTGGACCTGTCCCCTGCTCAGAGATGACTAATAGCCTGAGTTGGGACGGCTGATAATGGGACGTTGTGTAAATAATCAGTTGGGGAACAGAGGATACCTTGTGTACTGTACAGCAGTTCCCCTCTGTGGCTTTATGCAAACCATGAAGGAAAAGTGCATGGAAGTGTCCACCCTGAGATTGGGCTGAAGAGTATAGCCGTTCGCCACACATTAATCAGTTTAGCTTCGTGTCCCTGTGTTGTGTTGTGTTGGATTTATGGTCTGGTCTTCTCCTTTAATTAAAGTGGCCTGCTGTGTTTTGTTGTGAAAAATGCACTCTCTCTCTCCTTAAGTTACAGAGTGAATTTTTCAAAGGTTAGTATTCTTTTTAGAATGGTATAGATCACAGGAGGTTGGTGACACATTAATTGGGGAGGATGGGCTCGTGGTAATGACTGGAGCGGAATCAGTGGAATGTTATCAAATACATCAATCACATGGTTTCCAGGTGTTTGATGCCATTCCATTTGCACCATTCCGGCCATTATTATGAGCTGGTATAGATGTGGTTACTGAGAACAGTTAAAGAAACAACTACTGTAGTTAGGATAGAGTGCATGTGAAATCGAACCTTAGAAAAAGGTACAGCCTATAGCCTAGATGCTGAAATGCTTTTGTCTTGTCCATCTATTAGTTTCTCGTATTTGTTTATATCGAACACAGCCTGCACTCCATATCCATGCTCAGAAGCCTCTATATTCCTACCCATCATGAATATTCCACCAGAGGGTGCTGTAATGAAGTTAATTTCAACGCTGCTCTGAGCCCCTGAAACTGATTCATAAACCCCCCAGCTGTCCTAAATGATTCCATGATGTGTTGGGCTTAGTAAACAATTTCTGAGCCGAAGAGGAGAGAGGGCACGTGCTCCAATTTCCAAAAGGCAATGCTGTGAAGTGGGGACAAGGTTTCGGTCTGCTCTTTAATGGAGCACAGGCCTGAAGACATGCCTGTCGAAGACAGAGAGAGAGAGACATGCTGGAGATATTAAGAGCATATGACGTGGTAATCAAATTGCATAAGGGCCTGTGTTTAAAAGTGTACCAAGACACTTATTTTAAATTAGCTCTTCGTCTAGCCCCTGAAAAGTAAAACACAGATTGAATATGCTGTAAAGTGTATCCCCCTCTCTGTTGTTTGTCTGAAGACAGATGACTGGATCGGTCTCTAAAACAAATATGTAAGTATTTATAGCAGTGTTGCTGATTAGAGAAACAGACGTTTCTATTTGAAATGAAAGACAACTCTCCAACCTACTTTATTTCTCATTAGAATGATTTACTCTGTTACAGTATGTGGAGTCTTTGCAGACATTTGAGCTTATTTTACAAAATATACCACTGACTTGTTGAATTGTTTATATCCTGAAAAATATATTCAAGCCAATAGAAGTGAAGACTTTCATCTTGGCAATGCACTGTATACAATAGATGTTTGTAGAATTAATTTGTCAATAACAACAAACAAAAATATTTTACAATGAAAGGTCTATGCTTGAGCTTCCTTTGTAAGTGGTGGGACAACTACAGAACTGTCACAATTATTTCACATGGATTTATGATCTGTTTGTTTCCAACATTGTGGCATCACAGCATGATCAGTAAAGCGTATGTGACACTTTGGGTCCTGGGGTTTCAGACATACTTGAGCAGGAGGCTGGGGTTTCAGACATACTTGAGCAGGAGGCTGGGGTTTCAGACATACTTGAGCAGGAGGCTGGGGTTTCAGACATACTTGAGCAGGAGGCTGGGGTTTCAGACATACTTGAGCAGGAGGCTATCTCAGCCATATCCATTCCTCCATTCCTCTTAACCAGATAACATCTAACAGCCTGCTGCAAAGGGACAGAACAGTTCCCCAGCCTGACTTGTCATTGGGACAAGAGCACTTTATAAAGGCACAGTTTGTGACATTGGAGGAAATTGATGCCAGACACATTTTCCGCTGACCCCATGGTGATCCCCAGCCACAGTTGTGTCACCAGGACATTTGTGTCACCACTACTTTGCAAGCTTTCCTTATAACAACTCACTAGAATGGTTTTAGAGAGATACAAAGAGGAATGGGGTCTTTACAGAAATTAATAGTTTAACTTTGATGTAGATTAGGATTGAAGTACACTACCATTCAAACGTTTGGGGTCACTTAGAAATGTCCTTGTTTTTGAAAGAAAAGCACAAAAAAATTGTACATTAAAATAACATCAAAGGGTTTTCTAATGATCAATTAGCCTTTTAAAATGATACACTTGGATTAGCTAACACAACGTGCCATTGGAACACAGGAGTGATGGTTGCTGATAATGGGCCTCTGTACGCCTATGTAGATAATCCATAAAAAATCTGCCGTTTCCAGCTACAATAGTCATTTACAACATTAACAATGTCTACACTGTATTTCTGATCAATTTGATGTTATTTTAATGGACAATTTTTTTGTTTTTCTTTCAAAAACAAGGACATTTCTAAGTGACCACAAACTTTTGAATGGTAGCGTATGTTGCATTCCTAAACTAGTCATTCATGTGGTTTATATGGAAGGATGTTCAGTGGATGTAAATGGTACAAACTAAATGCTTTTTTACATCACTCTGACAGATTAGGGGTCAACATGGCCGGTTTGCAGTGGCAGAAGTCTTTGAAGCATTCTGGTAATGGTAAGCTGAACACTTACTTTACTACACATTACATTACACTAGACAACAGACAGGCATTATTCTATTTTGTCTTTAAGTAAACTATGGTACTGCTACTTATTTTAGCTGAGCAACTCCTTTTAACACATCAAGGATTTTGAATGAGGAGGTGGAGGAGGAAGTTGAGGAGGAAGATGAAGGTGGAGAAGATGGAGGAGATTGTAGTAGAAGAGGATAAGGAGGAGGAAAAGGTGGAGGAGGATGAGGTAACAGAGGAGGAATAGGTGGGAGAGGAGGCGGAAGAAGAGGAGGAGGAGAGAGGAGGAGGTGGGAGAGGATGGGGAGTAGGAGGGTGAGGAGGGGATGTGGGAGAGGAGGAGGAAGAAGAGGAGGAGGAGGGAGAGGAGGAGGAGTAGGAGGAGGATGTGGGAGACGAAGAGGAGGAAGACGAGGGCGGCAGCATCACAGTAGAAGGAAGCTTTTAAAGAAAGCTGAGCCACCAACTGCTCTTTTTGCACATCTTTCCTCTTATCTTAATAAATAATGAGACTGCCATGGGCTGACAATGAAGTATTTTGAAAGTAGTTCTAATGTATGGCTCTGAAAGGAGCGGCCAGGCATTGATGTATAGCGCAAACAGGCCTGGAAACAACTGAAATATTAATGGTCCGTTTCCCCAGGAGTTAATGTGGGATTTACCTGATTGCTTTAGAGGAGGGAGGAGGGGAGGGGAGATCACATGGCTGTGGCTGGAGGAAGGTGATGGGGGCTGGGTAGCAGTAGAAGGCTATTGAGGTGTCTGATGGTGATCATACTGGGTCAAGTACGTCTGAAACAAATTAGAAAACTAACAAACAACATTGTACTGTGCAGTTACTGTACGTTATCATTACTGCCAGACTGCTAGCCTCTTGAAGGAGTCACTGTCTACCAGAGGGCTATCAGATGTTTCAGACAGGAGCAGCTCAAATATTATTGTGAAAACAATAAATTAAAAGGAGTAAGAAGATCTGAGCTACAGCAAATCTGTTCACTTTCCATATTTTGTATTTTAATAAGTGAATATTGTGCAACTGCTTAGTTACTTGGCCGTTAAGTCCCATACAGATCAACTGACTCTGATATCTGGACACACCACAAGGGAGCAGCAGAGGAACATGGGAAGGGATCTCAAAGCATTAATGAATCATAGTGCTATGGGAGAACGTCTTAGAGGCTCTCTTCATTAACAGATAGTCAAACTATTTTAGATGTGATAGCCAAATGTTAGTCACGATAGTGTGAGCTGCCTTTAATATGAAACGTGTTAATTATCGACTCATTACAAGAAAACTGTTGATTTATACATGAAATTCAATGAAACTCCCTATCTTCCCACTATACTTTTGTGTTCAAAGTGTTTTAGGTTTCTTACAGGGAGTTCATGTCCAGCAGCAACACATGGTTAACAGAGGGAAGGGCTGTTCAAACAGTGTGATACATGTACATTGAGGACACAGTAATAGTTGAAGTGCTTGACTCTGGAGAGGGGGCCTAAAACAACACTGATTCAAAAGTTCTGTTTGAGAACAGCAAAGACATTCCAGAATGGTTGTTGGAAATGCCATTCAAGCACTAGAAAGGTCAATAGTTACAATAACTTTCTTTTGAGGAGAAATACAACTTGGCCGTGCTATCACAAATTGCTTCCAGGTTTCTCTCTCTCTTTCTGCCTCCCTCAAAGCAAATTATTACCAAAATTGAGTGTAGACACAGACACCCATTTTAGCACAATCATACATTTAGACTTTGAAGTGTGGAGAGAACGGCTTCACTGCGTACTCCTCTGAATCAAACATGGCTCTTGCTCTTTTTAGTCCACTGACCTGTCCATTCATTTGAGGAAGAAGTTTTCTCTTCGGCTTTAATTACAGGGGAGGATCAGGAATGATTTCTGATCACTGAAATATCTAAGAATGATTTGTTTGATCCTTTTTGCAGTTGTTCTCTGGTTACTAATTACTAAATGTTTCTTCAAAGGGAATACTGTGTTTTCAATAATGCACCTAAATCCTGCATACCATGAATTACTCTTTTTGGGGTGATTTGTAGTCAATTTAATGCAACACATGTTTAGCTAATCACATGCTTTATAAAGCATCTATTAATGGATAATGAATGTTGAAGTCCAAGATACTGTAATATGAAGATATTGGTACCCATGACTCCTGGAGAAGCAACATGGCTGGGACATGCTACAGTATGATGCTCATGCTATTCATGCTTGAAGTCTTCCTCTCTTCCGCCATCTATAAAGTAGTCTGTCTATCCATCACTTTTCTCATAGGGGACTCATTCCTGTTGCTGTACTATCAGGGACTGTGATTAGTGGTTAGTTTCCTCTGTTTCACAGCATTGATACTTGGGATATCAACTCTACAAACATGGTGCTCAGGGCTTTGCTTCCTGAAGTTCAGCAGCATCTTTGTTTAGGACCCAGAGTGCTGTGTGCGTGATTGGAATTGCATTCTGGGGTGCTAAACAAGCATTCACAACACTAGTGACACTGTCAGTGCTGTCAGTGCCTGTGTGCCTCCTGTGTGCCTGAAGATGACAGTTAATGTAAGAGTTTATTGATGTTCTTGTCTTCCCTCACGTCCCCTTCATACAGCACAAAGAAAGCACTGACCACTGACTTTTCGCTTGGAATCAATAAACTACATATTTTTGACGACCTGAACTAGAAGAGAAAAACTGTACATTGTATGAAAATAGTGCCCTACATATCTTTGTGAGGTCACTGCCACTTACACTGAGTGTACAAAGCATTAGGAACACCTTCCTAATATTGTGTTGCTACCCCTTTTCCCCTCAGAACAGCATCAATTTATTGGGGCATGGACTCTACAAGGTGTTGAAAGCGTTCCTTAGGGATGCTGGCCCGTGTTGACTCCAATGTGTCAAGTTGGCTGGACGTCCTTTGGGTGGTGGAGCATTCTTGATACACACAGGAAACTGTTGAGCGTGAACAACATAGCAGCGTTGCAGTTATTGACACACTCAAAACGGTGTTCCTGGCACCTACAACCATACCCCGTTCAAAGGCACTTAAATATTTTGGCTTTCCCATTCACCCTCTGAATGGCACATATACACAATCCATGTCTAAATTGTCTCAAGGCTTAAAAATCCTTCTTTAACATGTCTCCTCCCCTTCATATACACTGATTGAATTGGATTAACAAGTGACATCAATAAGGGATCATAGCTTTCCCCTGGATTCACCTGGTCAGTCTATGTCATGGAAAGAGCAATGTTTTGTATCAAGGCACAAGGTGAGACCCAAATGCAGACACAGGAGGCAGATGTCCAGTCCAGGAGGTACGGAGTGGCAGACAGGCTCGTGGTCAAGGCAGGCAGAATAGTCAGGCAGGCGGGTACAAAGTCCAGAAACAGGCAAGGGTCAAAACCAGGAGGACTAGAAATAGGAGAATGCAAAAAGCAGAAGAACGGGGAAAACGCTGGTTGACTTGGAAACATACAAAATGAACTGTCACAGAGAGACAGGAAACACAGGGATAAATACACTGGGGAAAACAAGTGACGCCTGGAGGGGGCGGAGACAATCACAAGGACAGGTGGGACAGATCAGGGCGTGACAGTACGCACCCCCCCAGGGACGCCACCTGGCATCCACTCATCCCCCCTCGCGTATCCGAACCAGGTGGTAGGCATTCCGAAGGTCCAACTTGGAAAACATGGTAGCTTTGGAGAGGTTCAAACGCCGAGGAGAGGAGAGTTAGGGTGTAACGATTTTTGACAGTGATATCGTTAAGTCCCCAGTAGTCAATGCATGGGCGCAGGGTCTTGTCCTTCTTCTCCACAAAGAAAAACCCTGCGCCAGCAGGAGATGCAGAAGGACGGACGGCCCCAGTGGCCAGAGACTCCTCTATGTACTCCTCCATAGCTTTGGTCTCTGGTCCGGACAGAGAATACAACTGACCCCGAGGTAGTGTACTACCTGGGAAAAGGTCAATGGCACAATCATAAGGACGGTGCGGGGGATAGGAAGTAGCACAAGCCTTACTGAACATTTCCAGGAGGTCATGGTATTCAGTAGGAATAGCAGAGACATCCACAGTCTTGCTAACATCCTGAGGAGGACAACTTGGGGAAGGCTGTGCTGCTTGAAGGCAGTGGGAATGGCAAAACGGGCTCCAACCCAGGATGGAGCTTGTGGTCCAGTCAATCACAGGATTGTGTTTTTGTAGCCTGGAAAATCCCAACACTACCAGAACATGGGGAGATGCAATGAGGAGGAACTGTATGGTCTCACTGTGGTTACCAGAAACCCGTAATTGAACGGGCACAGTACTATGGGTGACTTCCCCTATAGAGCGGCCGTCCAGTGCCCTAGCATCCATGGGCACAGAGAGCAGCTGAGTGGGAATACCAAGCTCCGAAGCTATCGTGGCATCCATAAGACATTCATCAGCCCCAGAGTCAATGAGCACTCGGAGAGACTTAGATTGGTCTCCCCACAGCACAAGAGCAAAAAGGGGTGCTTGGGTGATGGGAATTAGGGAACTCCCAGTCTGACTCAACATAGTACTGGTACCCACTAGAAACAAGGGTTTCCTATTAGGGCAGGTAGCTACAAAATGTCCTGCCCCTCCACAGTACAGACAACAGTTATTATTCATCCTCCGTGAGCGCTCCCAAACTGATAGCCTAGTTCTTCCCAACTGCATAGGCTCAGGAGTATCCAACTCACCCGTCGTAGGTTCACGAGAGAGCTCGGGTGACACAACTCCTCTCGGAAGAGCTGCCTTCGGAAACTGACGGGATTCCATAGGAGGTGAACTCGCTAAATCGGGTGCACGAGTGTGCCCGAGACCAGACCTCCTCTCCTCTTACGTTACAGCCTTATTCTAAAATGTATTTAAAAAACATTTCCTCATCAATCTACACACAATACCCCATAATGACAAATCAAAAACATGTTTTTGGAATTGTTTGCTAATTTATAAATAAAAAAACGGAAATATCACATTTGCATAATTATTCAGACCCTTTACTCAGTACTTTGTTGAAGCACCTTTGCCAGTGATTACAACATCAAGTCTTCTTGGGATTGGCGTTAAAAGCTTGGCACATCTTTATTTGGGGAGTTTCTCCCATTCTTCTCTGCAGATCCTCTCAAGCTCTGTCAGGTTGGATGGGAATCGTTGCTACACAGCTATTTTCAGGTCCCTCCAGAGATGTTTGATCGGGTTCAAGTCCGGGCTCTGGCTGGGCCACTCAAGGACATTCAGAGACTTGTCCCGAAGCCACTCCTGCGTTGTCTTGGCTTTGTGCTTAGGGTCATTGTCCTGTTGGAAGGTGAACCTTCACCCCAGTCTGAGGTCCTGAGCGCTCTGGAGCAGGTTTTCATCCAGGATCTCGCTGTACTTTTCTCTGTTCATCTTTGCCTAGATCCTGACTAGTTTCCCAGTCCCTGCCACTGAAAAACATCCCCACAGCATGATGCTGCCACCACCATGCTTCACCATAGGGATGGTACCAGGCTTCCTACAGACCTGATGATTGGCATTCAGGCCAAAGAGTTCAATCTTACTTTCATCAGACCAGAGAATTGTGTTTCTCATGGTCTTAGAGTCTTTAGATTACTTTTGGCAAACTCCAAGCGGGATGTCATGTGCCCCTTACTGAGGAGTGACTTCCGTCTGGCCACTCTACCATAAAGGCCTGATTGGTGGAGTGCTGCAGAGATGGTTGTCCTTCTGGAAGGTTCTCCCATCTCCATAGAGGAACTCTAGAGCTCTGTCAGAGTGACCATCAGGTTCTTGGTCACCTCCCTGAACAAGGCCCTTCTCCCCCGATTGCTCCGTTTGGCTGGACGGCCAGCTCTAGGAAGAGTCTTGGTGGTTCAAAACGTCTTCCATTTGAAAAGGATTGAGGTGGGCCTCCCGAGTGGCACAGCGGTCTAAGGCACTTTATCGCGGTACTAGAGGCGTCACTACAGACCCGGGTTCAATCCTGGGCTGTGTTGCAGCCAGCTGCGACCGGGAGACCGGCTGGGATGTCCCTGTCTCATCGCGCTCTAGCGACTCCTTGTGGTGGGCTGGGCGCATGCTCGCTGACTTCGGTCGCCAGCTGTGCGTTGTTTCCTCCGACACATTGGTGTGGCTGGTTTCGGGTTAAGCGGGCAGTGTGTCAAGAAGCAGTGCGGCTTGGCAGGGTCGTGTTTCGGAGGACGCATGGTTCTCGACCTTCACCTCTCCCGAGTCCGTACGGTAGTTGCAGCGATGGGACAAGACTGTAACTACCAATTGGGAAGAAAAAAGGGTAAAAAGTACCAAAGAAATTAAAATTAAATTGATGGAGGCCACTGTGCTCTTGGGGAACTTCAATGCTGCAGAAATGTGCATCCTGTTTTGGTACCCTTTCCCAGATCTGTGCCTCCACACAATCCTGTCTCGGAAGTCTACTGACAATTCCTTCAACCTCATGGCTTGGTTTTTGCTCTGACATGCACTGTCAACTGTGGGGCCTTATATAGACAGCTGTGTGCCTTTCCAAATCATGTCCAATCAATTGAATTTACCACAGGTGGACTCCAATCAAGTTGTAGAAACATCTCAAGGATGATCAATGGAAACAGGATGCACCTGAGCTCAATTTCAAGTCTCATAGCAAAGGGTCTGAATACTTATGTAAATAAGGTATTTCAGTTTTTTTTTTTATTAACATTTGCAACAATTTCTAAAAACCTGTTTTTGCTTTGTCATTATGGGGTATTCTGTGTAGATTGCTGAATCTTTATTTATTTTTTATCCATTTTAGAATACGGCTTTAACGAAACAAAATGTGGAAGAAGTCAAAGGGTCTGAATAGTTTCCGAAGGCGCTGTATAACTGTGTAATATTCTGCCTACTGTTCTGTAGGTCACAGTAGCCACAGTGACTCCTGTTCACTCCTTCACACTGTGCCACTGCTGGCTGAAATGAAAAGCAAATATTCATAATCACACTGACTGGCGTTGCAGAGGAATGCTGGATATGGGATGACCGGGGAGTTGTCTGTTATGCATTCCACATTTAATGACACATATTCCTGACTTAATGGATGTTTTTGAACTTTTTTTCAATGACAGATATTGTTGACACACATGAGTCAATATTGATTGATCTTTTATTTAAATGTTTTATGGTATTGGCTTATTTCTACCTTGATGGATGTGTTTATATTGTATACGGAAAGTGAGCCAATGTCAATGGAAAATTATATAGTCTGATTTGACACTGATAGGCACACAATATAAGAATGAACCAACCATTCACTCACTCCAAAGTGCTCTGTTTAAAGAGCCATTCCATTCATGCAGAATGTAGGGCTACTTTGTGAGGAAGACACACTGGTCAAAAATATTTGGACACATTGGTCAAGGCTACATTTTCTCAACAACAATATTTTCATCAAACTGATGTGATTTTTTTTCTACAAAGACAGATGATTCAGGTCAAATGATATAGTGCAGTAGCTCAAAGCTATAATCCAACCCTGAAAACCAACCGTGTTAGTATTGAAGTGTCTTTATGAGAGCCAGAGTCGAGGAGGATCCTGTGTAATTTCAGCCCGATGGATGGCCTTCACTTCAGTGCATTCACATTAGGAGAGCAATTACAGAGTGTGGCGATGAAAGTGTCTTCGTAAATATGAAGGAGGCGGTGTGGTGTGGCATTAATAGAGTTAACCCAGGAGCAGTGTAGGAGCACAGAAGACACAGCCATATTAACCAATCTGTCCCTGTCCACAGCAGCACCACTGTTAACCCTATCAGGAGGTCACTACTAACCACACTCACCCCATGATGGTGTGTGTGTGTGTGTGTGTGTGTGTGTGTGTGTGTGTGTGTGTGTGTGTGTGTGTGTGTGTGTGTGTGTGTGTGTGTGTGTGTGTGTGTGTGTGTGTGTGTGTGTGTGTGTGTGTGTGTGTGTGTGTGTGTGTGTGTGTGTGTGTGTGTGTGTGTGTGTGTGTGTGTGTGTGTGTGTGTGTGTGTGTGTGTGTGTGGGGGGAGGGGGATAGGTGTGCGTGTGTGAGAGAGAGAAGGAGAGAGACAGAGAGAATTGTATAGGACTATAGAGCACATAAACTCTTTTACCAATGACCCCTGTGTTGTTTAGCATTGTTTGATGACAAGATCGATCTAGTAGTGTTTCCAATCTTAATACGTATTTATTATAATTTCACTTGTTAATAACAATGCCATCATATTTACATGTTTCAAAGTGTTGCGATTGACCTGGTTGATCCTTGGGCCTACTCATATCCTTGAGTGTATGTTACTGTTGTTAGCTTGGCCCTTCTCTTGTGAATCTGCCATCACAGCACCACTCATTAAAGACAAAACTAAACCCTGTATATTCAACTTGGCAAACTCCCTATTTCTTCTGTTTGGGGGTGATGTGATAGGGGAAGGTGGCGGTTGTAGGGCCTTATGGTCTTTAATGGGATTCTTCATTTTTTGCATGGTTGTTCAGCACACCTCTTGACAGCAGCCTTTGAAATACGATACTTTTGGCTTTGTGGAGATTTGTTGAGCTTTGCCATCCAGATTTAAAAGCATATTGGTGTTTATGCACAGCGAGCTATAATGATCCATCATACCATGTGGATGGGGGGTGTTCTCTGCTACACATAAATAAGTTGGCAATTAGACCATCTGCTTGGATTCTTCCCCTTCGTCTCCCTGGAGACCCCCATCTGCCTTTACATTATCAATTACAGTTCAGCCCAACCATGCCCCCTTCTCTCTTTATCTCTCTCTCACTCATTCTCTCTTTCTCTTTCTCTCTTGTTCTTTCTCTCAAATCGCTCCCTCTTTCTCTCTCTCTTCCTCCATATCCCCTATCTCTCTCTTTTCCTTATTTTCTTTCTTTCTTTCTTTCTTTCTTTCTTTCTTTCTTTCTTTCTTTCTTTCTCTCTCTCTCTCTCTCTCTCTCTCTCTCTCTCTCTCTCTCTCTCTCTCTCTCTCTCTCTCTCTCTCTCTCTCTCTCTCTCTCTCTCTCTCTCTCTCTCTCTCTCTCTCTCTCTCTCTCTCTCTCTCTCTCTCTCTCTCTCTCTGTGTGTGTGACTGGCAACATCACAACGCCAGCAACACCCTGCAACCTCCAGGAAACACTACACCCCCCTCAAAAACACAACACCCATCCCCCCCACCTTTCACTAAATGTGGGACATGCTCATCTGAAAGCAGATGTCCTGTTTCCTTCTCTACTCCTCCCTTCTCAATTCGGTCTCTCTTTACAAAGCCCTGCAGTCACTGTCCTGTTATTGGGTGAAAATGATCATATTCATCCTGGATTTAGAAAATGCTATACTACACATTGTAGTATCCCTCGATCGTGTAGGGCTTACTATAATGTTTTGATTTGAACGTGCTGTCCTTGGGGATCTCATGCCGGGGATTTTCTCTGAGGTTCTCCCTCAATTGTGTAGCGCTTCTTTCTGGTCCATTGCATTTCTCAGAGCTGTTGACCAACTCAATAGGTGGCCTGTCATGAACCTGTGTCTTATGTTCTGGTTGTCCCCCTCATTAAACAGGAACTGGCATAGTCTGGTAGTCATTTTAGCTAACCCTAGTCAGCAGGTGTTACAACAATATATTACAGTTATGTCCACAAAACACTACAATAAATACTGCACTATACTACAGTCATCATGTCCACAAAATACTATAATAAATACGGCAGTATACTACAGTCATCATGTCCACAAAACACCACAATAAATACTGCAGTATACTACAGGCATCATGTCCACAAAACACCACAATAAATACTCCAGTATACTACAGTCATCCTGTCCACAAAACACTACAATAAATACTGCAGTATACTACAGTCATCGTGTCCACAAAACACTACATTAAATACTGCAGTATACTACAGTCATCATGTCCACAAAACACTACATTAAATACTGCAGTATACTACAGTCATCCTGTTCACAAAACACTACAATAAATACTGCAGTATACTACAGGCATCATGTCCACAAAACACTACAATAAATACTACAGCCATCATGTCCACAAAACAATACAATAAATACTGCAGTATACTACAGTCATCATGTCCACAAAACACTACAATAAATACTGCAGTATACTACAGTCATCCTGTCCACAAAACACTACAATAAATACTGCAGGATACTCATGTGGGTACTGACACCTCCCATACAAATAAATACTGCAGGATACTCATGTGGGTTCTGACACCTCCTGTACCCTGGTAAGCAGTCTGCCCCAGAAGCATCACAGTCAGGATGTGAGGAGGAGAAGTAGGAGACACTTGGATGGGGGACTGAGCCCGACAGGATCAAACCTTTGTTCTGCTGTTTTCAGGAAAGCAGCAGCAGTAGCGGTTCTCACAGTGTGACAGGTATGTGTGAGAAGACAAGAGAACGGAGAGGTTCATTAATATGGAGACAGGTTCTCTTTTGATGAGTTCATAATCAGTTCAGCAGCAGTCTGGAAGTAGCGCACTTTACAAGACTGTTCAAAGATCTTTGACATCTGAGGAGAGCCAGCCAAGCCAATAATCCCACTTTCAGAACGCAGGCCTTTCCTCCTAGATCAATCCCAGATCGAAACATCAAATAGAAACGTCTGCTTTCTCTCTTTTTTTGACCCCCAACCCCCCTTTCCCCCTCCAAGAGAATGGAGAAGTTCAGTAATATGAGGACAGGTCCCTCCCTCTCAAAAATCACTTACTAGACGGTATTAAACAAGCTAGCAAAAGCGTCATTACCGCTGGGAATGAGGGGGAGGGAAGGAGGGAAGGATGGGACAGATTCCTGTGAAATGTGGCATATTTTCCCCCAATTGAAGGCTCCAGTTAAGAGCAGAGCATTATTGATAAGACTGGTGCTCCTGGTCCAGCGTTGTGCCTAAGGGCCCAGAGGGAAGCAATCCACAGAAGTGGGGCTTTCATGTTCATCTGTGTACCAGAACAAAGTGAGGATTAAGTCGCCTGCTTTCATCCACCGAGCGGGAGAGAGGGAGGGAGGGAGTGTTTTAAAGCACCTCTGGGGAGGCCCTGCCATTAGCGCACCACATCGCACTGATAGAACCGCCATCTCTGGAGATGCCACAGCACTGTCACCCCAGGAGCCCTTCTCAGGAGTTCTGCCCTCCCTGACTGTAACCATAGTGGCACTAGCGCTTAGCGCTTACCCTAAGAGAGTGTGGGAACGTTCCCACCACAGGCACTGCTATGGTAAGACGGCAAGCATTGATCATGTTAAATCATGTCATTCATTTTGATTTACTGCACATTAATTTATAGGACCAGCTATCCATCTCAGGATTTTTCTAAATCGGAGCAGGAATTGAGAATCACCATTGTCCGTTTTTTCAACAGCTGCAGTGGTTTATTTTTGGGTGGGTGATCATTGAAGCTGTTCTCTATCCATTTTTCTCTTTACTCAGACCATATTTCTATTCTGACCACTGACTAGCCCAGTCAGTTTGCATTGACGTCTGTCATTTCCGGAGGCAAGAATCAGTCCTAAGTCAAATCGCAGATATGTAGGAAATCATGTTTCATCTGTCTCTAAGGTTTATAAGTAGATTACCTTTTGTAATTCGTTTTGTTACACCAGTCAATAAGCGTCCGATGCAAATGTGGTTCATTTGTATTTGAATTGATGTCCTGTCCCCATTAACTTATGCCTCTAATGCATTCTGGTACATTAGTAAATAGACCTGCTGGATTAATCATTAGTTCATTGGGATCATTTGCTTTCCTTGTGCTTAATCGAATCTCTGACATTGGTAATAAGGACAAACTTCACCTGCCTCCTTTCCCCCCTGGACACTCAAAAACAAGTAAGAGTAATTCAGAGACTTGTAGTGCTCTTCCCTCGATGCTCTGTTCAGCAAGCACCACTTCCATATTGTCCATATCAAGGAGTCCTGTCTGACATCCACCCAAGCAAATATGAGACTTTCCTTGGTGATCTTTGGTTCTCTATGTGGTTTTGAAAGTAGATCATTTGACATTCTGTTTGTTACCTTCTTTCAATCCACACTCCACTCCCCCTTATCTTCCTCTCTCACGTTGAGAGTGATAATTAATGGCTTTTATGTCTCGAGAATAAAACCCCTAAAAAGGCTCCTTGCGCATTATTTATTTAGGTGTAATTAATTGAAGTGGACCTGGATAGAATTCAACAAGGCGAGAGGCTAAGGTTTCTATTCCTCCTTTAAGAGAAGCTCTCCCATCCTTGTAAACTAAAGGCTAGTCTGTGTGACTGTCTGTCCTCTATCTGTTACAGACAGCTAGTACTGAATGGAGGAGCGTTGCGTAATAATGGAGAGCAGTAGGTAACATGTCCTGTATTTATACACAGTTATGCTGGTCTATTCTCTCCTGGTCATTAGGCCATGGGGTTTGTGTTGGGTTGCATAATGAGTGTATTCTGTGGCTTTACTGAGAAATGTCAGAGCTGTGAAATTGAAATGGATAGCTGTAATGGAAGACTGACAGCTCATCATCGGCTGGTGGTTACTGCAACTGGCTCTGCAACAGAGATATATGTCATCACCTTTGATTCAGTGGTTGAAGAGATGGTACATGGGTCATTGTCCCTGGTAGATGTCTAGTTTATGTTTTGAATATAATGAGGACAGCAAGGAAGTGGAGGGCCTTGCTTTTAGATGTTGGTGGGGTCATTACAGTCTGTGATTTTGAATACCTCGAAGACAAAACAATCAAAGCTAATGCCTTTTAAACTCTGCTGTAATGCTAGGCATAGCTATTTATTTTTCACGTGAGATATGGCTATTTTATGCATTGCATTCATGCCTAGTGGATGTTTTGGGTTTGGAGAGAATGCGCCTAGAATAAGCAGTAGCCAGGGCTGGGTGTCTTTGTGTGTGTGTGTGAGGGACATGCCTGGGAATACCAATACTTCCCACGCACCTACTGAATGTACATGGCCCCTGCACCCTAAAGACCCTGTCAGTATCTCCCCTCCCTCTTGTAGTGTACCTTAGGATAGGCTATTTAGGCAACACAACCACCACTACCATTACCACCAGCTCACTGTCTCACTCAAACCAAAGACCAACACTGCCATAGACAGGTGTAACACGTTTACCACTTTAACATGTGTATTTGTAGCTACCTCTAAGGCAGCAATGGCCTGTAACAACCTTGTGGTCGACTTGTATACATGTATACATTCAATAGGTGACGCATACTCATCCAGTATTGGTGCTTTACCAGGGAAGCAGACACCTGGATAGCGTTTGATATCTGGACACTACACCTCACTGTCTTTAACATTTGAAATATACACACTACATTACACACAAATAAGGATGGCGCCGAAGAACATGGCTGACGTTTTACATTCTCCCAAACAATTGCGAAATGTTGTTATTTTTGGGGGGGTCTTGTGTAACTTATTTTTTAGCTTATTGTGTAAATAATGTTGCTGGTACCGCCTCTTATGACCGAAAATAACTTCTGGACATATGAAAAGCGATTACTCACCGCGGACTGGAAGAACCTTTTTTCTTTAACGAGTCCGACGAGAAGGATATCCTGCTTTCACTGGAACAGGCCCAGATCCACGCCTTTTGCATGAAGAAAAGACGCCGGAAAAGGGGACGCAGATCAGGGATCCTTCTGAGAAACCGAGGCGAGCGAGTAAACTCCCAATGCTTTCCATTATCGTTGCTAACGTGCAATTGTTCGAAAATAAAATTGATGACCTACTATTAAGATTATCCTACCAACGGGACATTAAAAACTGTAACATCTTATGTTTCACAGAGACATGGCTGAACGAAGAAACAGACAATATAGAGCTGGCGGGTTTTTCCATGCACCGGCAGAACAGAGACGCTACCTCTGGTAAGACGAGGGGTGGGGGTGTGTGTCTTTTTGTCAATAACAGCTGGTGCGCAATGTCTAATATTAAAGAAGTCTTGAGGTATTGTTCGCCTGATGTAGAGTACCTTATGATAAGCTGTCGACCACACTATCTACCAAGAGGGTTCTCATCTGTATTATTCATAGCCGTCTATTTACCACCACAAAGCGAAGCTGGCACTAAGACCTGTCACGCCCTGACCTTAGAGAGCTTTTAATGTCTCTATTTTGGTTTGGTCAGGGTGTGATTTGGGTGGGCATTCTATGTTCATTTTCTATGTTTTGTATTTCTTTGTGTTTGGCCGGGTGTGGTTCTCAATCAGAGGCAGCTGTCTATCGTTGTCTCTGATTGAGAATCATACTTAGGCAGCTTTTTCCCACCTGTGTTTTGTGGGTAGTTGTTTTCTGTTTTGTGTCTGCACCAGACAGAACTGTTTCGTTTCGTTCCATTTTGTTATTTTGTCTCAGTGTTCAGTTTAAATAAATGATCATGAACACGTACTACGCTGCGCTTTGGTCCACTCCTTCTTCATCAGACGAGCATTACAAGACCGCTCTCAACCAACTCTATAAGGCCATAAACAAAGAAGAAAATGCTCACCCAGAAGCGGCGCTCCTAGTGGCCTGGGACTTTAATGCAGGCAAACTTAAATCAGTTTTACCACATTTTTACCAGCATGTCACATGTGCAACAAGGGGGAAAAAAGTCCTAGACCACCTTTACTCCACACACGGAGATGCATACAAAGCTCTCCCCCGCCCTAAACTTGGCAAATATGACCACAATTCTATCCTCCTGATTCCTGCTTACAAGCAAAAACTAAAGCAGGAAGTACCAGTGACTCGCTCAATACGGAAGTGGTCAGATGACGCGGATGCTACACTACAGGACTGTTTTGCTAGCACAGACTATCAGACTATCGACGACGTCGTCCCCACAGTGACTGTATGTACATATCCCAACCAGAAGCCATGGATTACAGGCAACATCTGCATCGAGCTGAAGGCTAGAGCTGCCGCTTTCATGGAGCAGGAGACTAATCCGGACGCTTATTTGAAATCCTGCTATGCCCTCAGACGAACCATCAAATAAGCAAAGTGTCAATACAGGATTAAGATTGAATCCTACTTCACAGGCTCTGATGCTCATCGGATGTGGCAAGGCTTGAAAACTATTACGGACTACAAAGGGAAACCCAGACGCGAGCCGCACAGTGACGCGAGCCTGCCAGACGAACTAAATGCCTTTTATGCTCGCTTCGAGGCAAGCAACACTGAAGCATGCACGAGAGCACCAGCTGTTCTGGATGACTTTGTGATAACGCTCTAGGTAGCCTGTGTGAACAAAACCTTTAAACAGGTCAACATTCACAAAGCCGCTGGGCCAGACGGATTACCAGGACGTGTACTCAAAGCATGCGCGGACCAACTATCAAGTGTCTTCACTCACATTTTCAACCTCTCCCTGACCGAGTCTGTAATACCTACATGTTTCAAGCAGACCACCATAGTCCCTGTGCCCAAGGAACCGAAGGCAACCTGCCTAAATGATTACCGCCCTGTGGCACTCACGTCGATAGCCATGAAGTGCTTTGAAAGGCTGGTCATGGCTTACATCAACAGCATCCTCCCGGACACCCTAGACCCACTCCAATTCGCATACCGCCCCAACAGATCCACAGATGATGCAATCTCAATCGCACTCCACACCGCCCTTTCTCACCTGGACAAAAGGAACACCTATGTGAGAATGCTGTTCATCGACTACAGATCAGCGTTCAGCACTATAGTGCCCACGAAGCTCATCACTAAGCTAAAGACTCTGGGACTAAACACCTCCCTCTGGATCTTGGATTTCCTGACGGTCCGCCCCCAGGTGATAAGAGTAGGCAACAACACGTCTGCCATGCTGATCCTTAACACTGGGGCCCCTCAGGGATGTGTACTTAGTCCCCTCCTGTATTCCCTGTTCACCCACAACTGCGTGGCCAAACACGACTCCAACACCATCGACAAAACCTTTTCCCCCTCAGGAGATTGAAAAGATTTGGCATGGGCCCCCAGGTCCTCAAAAGGTTCTACAGCTGCACCATCGAGAGGATCCTGACCGGTTGCATCACCGGCTGGTATGGCAACTGCTCAATATCTGACTGTAAGGCGCTACAGAGGGTAGTTCACTGCTGCTACTCGCTGTTTGTTTGTTACCTATGCATAGACACTCTCTCATCATCACCCGGTGCCTGGGCTTACCTCCGCTGTACCCGCACCCCACCATACCCCTCTCTGCACATTATGCCCTGAATCTATTCTACCACGAGCTGAAATCTGCTCCTTTTATTCTTTGTCCCCAACGCTCTAGGCGACCAGCTTTGATAGCCTTTAGCCGCACCCTCATCCTACTCCTCCTCTGTTCCTCGGGTGATGTGGAGGTAAACCCAGGCCCTGCATGTCCCCAGGCACCCTCATTTGTTGACTTCTGTGATCGAAAAAGCCTTGGTTTCATGCATGTCAACATCAGAAGCCTCCTCCCTAAGTTTGTTTTACTCACTGCTTTAGCACACTCTGCCAACCCTGATGTCCTTGCCGTGTCTGAATCCTGGCTTAGGAAGGCCACCAAAAATTCTGAGATTTCCATACCCAACTATAACATTTTCCGTCAAGATAGAACTGCCAAAAGGGGGAGGAGTTGCAATCTACTGCAGAGATAGCCTGCAAAGTAATGTCATACTTTCCAGGTCCATACCCAAACAGTTAAAAAAAAAAATCTCTCCAGAAATAAGTCTCTCACTGTTTCCGCCTGCTACCGACCCCCCTCAGCTCCCAGCTGTGCTCTGGACACCATTTGTGAATTAATCTCCCCCCATCTAGCTTCAGAGTTTGTTCTGTTAGGTGACCTAAACCTTTAACCTAAATATGCTTAACACCCCGGCAGTCCTACAATCTAAGCTAGATGCCCTCAATCTCACACAAATCATCAAGGAACCCACCAGGTACAACACTAAATCCGTAAACATGGGCACCCTCATAGACATTATCCTGACCAACTTGCCCTCCAAATACACCTCTGCTGTCTTCAATCAGGATCTCAGCGATCACTGCCTCATTGCCTGTATCCGCTACGGGTCCGCGGTCAAACGACCACCCCTCATCACTGTCAAACTCTCCCTAAAACACTTCTGCGAGCAGGCCTTTCTAATTGACCTGGCCCGGGTATCCTGGAAGGATATTGACCTCATCCCGTCAGTTGAGGATGCCTGGTCATTCTTTAAAAGTAACTTCCTCACCATCTTAGATAAGCATGCCCCGTTCAAAAAATGCAGAACTAAGAACAGATATAGCCCTTGGTTCACTCCAGACCCGACTGCCCTCGACCAGCACAAAACATCCTGTGGCGGACTGCAATAGCATCGAATAGTCCCCGCGATATGCAACTGTTCAGGGAAGTCAGGAACCAATACACACAGTCAGTCAAGAAAGCAAAGGCTAGCTTTTTCAAGCAGAAATTTGCATCCTGTAGCTCTAACTCCAAAAAGTTCTGGGACACTGTAAAGTCCATGGAGAACAAGAGCACCTCCTGCCCGCTGCCCACTGCACTGAGGCTAGGTAACACAGTCACCACCGATAAATCCATGATAATCGAAAACTTCAACAAGCATTTCTCAACCGCTGGCCATGCCTTCCACCTGGCTACTCCGCCCCCCCCGCAGCTACTCGCCCAAGCGTCCCCAGCTTCTCCTTTACCCAAATCCAGATAGCAGATGTTCTGAAAAAGCTGCAAAACCTGGACCCATCATATCAGCTGGGCTTGACAATCTAGACCCTCTATTTCTGAAACTATCTGCCGCCATTGTCGTAAAACACCTATTACCAGCCTGTTTAACCTCTCTTTCATATCGTCTGAGACCCCCAAGGATTGGAAAGCTGCCGCGGTCATCCCTTCAAAGGGGGAGACACCCTGGACCCAAACTGTTACAGACCTATATCCATCCTGCCCTGCCTATCTAAGGTCTTCGAAAGCCAAGTTAATAAACAGATCACTGACCATCTCGAATCCCACCGTACCTTCTCCGCTGTGCAATCTGGTTTCCGAGCCAGTCACGGGTGCACCTCAGCCACGCTCAAGGTACTAAATGATATCATAACCGCCATCGATAAAAGACAGTACTGTGCAGCCGTCTTCATCGACCTGGCCAAGGCTTTCGACTCTGTCAATCACCATATTCTTATCGGCAGACTCAGTAGCCTCGGTTTTTCTGCCTGGTTCACCAACTACTTTGCAGACAGAGTTCAGTGTGTCAAATCGGAGGGCATGTTGTCCGGTCCTCTGGCAGTCTCTATGGGGGTACCACAGGGTTCAATTCTCGGGCCAACTCTTTTCTCTGTATATATCAATGATGTTGCTCTTGCTGCGGGCGATTCCCTGATCCATCTCTACGCAGACGACACCATTCTGTATACTTCTGGCCCTTCCTTGGACACTGTGCTATCTAACCTCCAAACGAGCTTCAATGCCATACAACACTCCTTCCGTGGCCTCCAACTGCTCTTAAACGCTAGTAAAACCAAATGCATGCTTTTCAACCGTTCGCTGCCTGCATCCGCCCGCCCGACTAGCATCACCACCCTGGACGGTTCCGACCTAGAATATGTGGACATCTATAAATACCTAGGTGTCTGGCTAGACTGTAAACTCTCCTTCCTGACTCATATTAAACATCTCCAATCCAAAATCAAATCAAGAATCGGCTTTCTATTTCGCAACAAAGCCTCCTTCACTCACGCCGCCAAACTTACCCTAGTAAAACTGGCTATCCTACCGATCCTCGACTTTGGCGATGTCATCTACAAAATAGCTTCCAATATTCTACTCAGCAAACTAGATGCAGTTTATCATTGTGCCATTGTGCCATTGTGCCGTTTTGTTACTAAAACACCTTATACCACCCACCACTGCGACCTGTATGCTCTAGTCGGCTGGCCCTCGCTACATATTCGTCGCCAGACCCACTGGCTCCAGGTCATCTATAAGTCCATGCTAGGTAAAGCTCCGCCTTATCTCAGTTCACTGGTCACGATAACAACACCCACCCGTAGCACGCGCTCCAGCAGGTATATCTCACTGATCATCCCAAAAGCCAACACCTCATTTGGCCGCCTTTCCTTCCAGTTCTCTGCTGCCTGTGACTGGAACGAATTGCAAAAATCGCTGAAGTTGGAGACTTTTATTTCCCTCACCAACTTTAAACATCTGCTATCTGAGCAGCTAACCGATCGCTGCAGCTGTACATAGTCCATCTGTAAACAGCCCACCCAATTTACCTACCTCATCCCCTTACTGTTTTTATTTATTTACTTTTCTGCTCTTTTGCACACCAGTATCTCTACTTGCACATGATCATCTGATGATTTATCACTCCAGTGTTAATCTGCTAAATTGTAATTATTTGCTCCTATGGCCTATTTATTGACTACCTCCTCATGCCTTTTGCACACACTGTGTATAGACTCATTTCTCCCCTACTGTGTTATTGACTTGTTTATTGTTTACTCCATGTGTAACTCTGTATTGTTGTCTGTTCACACTGCTATGCTTTATCTTGGCCAGGTCGCAGTTGTATGTCACGTTCTGACCTTTATTTCCTTTGTTTTGTCTTTATTTAGTATGGTCAGGGCGTGAGTTGGGGTGGGCTGTCTATGTGTGTTTTTCTATGTTGGGGTTTTGTGTTCGGCCTGGTATGATTCTCAATCAGAGGCAGCTGTCAATCGTTGTCCCTGATTGAGAATCATACTTAGGCAGCCTGGGTTTCACTTTTGGTTTGTGGGTGTTTGTTGCCGTGTCAGTGTTTGTTCGCCACACGGTACTGTTTCGTTCGTTTGTTCACTTCGTTTGTTGTTTTGTATTTTGTTAGTGTTCTGTTTGTTGGATTAGCATTCAAATTCATCATCATGAACATTTACCACGCTGCGCCTTAGTCCTCCTCTCTTCCACCTTACGTTGAGCGTTACATTGTAAATGAGAACTTGTTCTCAACTAGCCTACCTGGTTAAATAAAGGTGAAATAAAAAAATATATAAAAAAATATAAAAAAAATATAGCCTTGTTATTGTTATTGTTTTTGTGTTACTTTTTATTATTACTTTTTATTTTAGCCTACTTGGTATATATTTTCTTCTTCTTGAACTGCATTGTTGGTTAAGGGCTTGTAAGTAAGCATTTCACGGTAAAGTCTAAACTTGTTGTATTCGGGCCCATGTGGCAAATAAAGTTTGATTTGATTTGAAATAGGTCAGCTGTAGGTACAGTATACCGTGCATTAGGAAAGTATTCACCTCTTGACTTTTTCCACATTTTGTTACGTTACCGCCTTATTCAAAAATGTATAAAATAAAATCCATTCCTCATCAATCTACACACAATACCCCATAATGACAAAGTGAAAACCGGTTTTTAGAAATTTTTGCTAATTTATAAAAAAAAATATATAGAAAGACCTTATTTACATAAGTATTAAGACCTTTTGCTATGAGACTCGTAATTGAGCTCAGGTGCATCCCGTTTCCAGTGATAATCCTTGAAATGTTTCTACAACTTGATTGGAGGCCACTTGTGCTAATTTCAATTGATTGGACATGATTTGGAAAGGTACACACCTGTCTATATAACGTCCCACAGTTGACAGTGCATGTCAGAGCAAAAACCAAGCCATGAGGTCGAAGGAATTGTCTGTAGAGCTCCGAGAAAGGACTGTGTCAAGGCACAGGTGACCAAGAACCCAATGGGAGGTGACCAAGAACCCAATGGTCCCTCTGACAGAGCTCCACAGTTCCTCTGTGGAGATGGGAGAACCTTCCAGAAAGACAACCATCTCTACAGTACTCCACCAATCCGGGCTTTATGGTAGAGTGGCCAGACAGAAGCCACTCCTCAGTAAAAGGCCCATGACAGCATGCTTGGAGTTTGCCAAAAAGGCTCCTATAGATTCTCAGACCATGAGAAACAAGATTCTTTGGTCTGATGAAACCCAGATTGAACTCTTTGGCCTGATTGCCAAGCGTCACATCTGGAGGAAACCTGGCACCATCCCTACGGTGAAGCATGGTGGTGGCAGCATCATGCTGTGGGGGTGTTTTTCAGCGACAGGGACTGGGAGATTAGGATTGAGGGACAGATGATCGGAGTCAGCATAAAGGGAAAGATGAACAGAGCAAAGTACAGAGAGACCCTTGATAAAAACCTGCTCCAGAGCACTCCGCTCCAGTCTGAGGTCCTAAGGTTCACCTTCCAACAGGACAACGATCCTAAGCACACAGCCAAGACAATGCAGGAGTGGCTTCGGAACAAGTCTTTGAATGTTCTTGAGTGGTCCAGCCATAGCCCGGAATTGAACCTGATCGAACATCTCTGGAGAGACCTGAAAATAGCTGTCCAGCGACGCTCCCCATCCAACCTGACAGAGCTTGAGAGGATCTGCAGATCAGAATGGGAGAAACTCCACAAATACAGGTGTGCCAAGCTTGTAGTGTCATACCCAAGAAGACTCAAGGCTGTAATCGCTGCAAAAGGTGCTTCAACAAAGTACTGAGTAAAGGGTGTGAATACTTGAAAATGTGATATTTCAAAGGGTTTGAATACTTTCCCAATGCACTTAAAACCCAACTAAAACCCTGGTGCATCTGAAATGTACTCTATTCCCTGTGTAGTGCACTTTTTTTGACCCATAGTCCTCTAGTCAAAAGTAGTTCACTATCTCTAGGGATAGGGTGCCACTTGGATAACAGCCCTGTGGCTGCCTCCCTGGCCTGCTAGCTGTTCTGTTGTGTTCCGCTGGGCAGATGACTCAGTCATCAGCCAGGCCGTGAGATGTAGTGGTTTTACTAGTAGGCAGCCATTATGTCCTGTGTGGTATATTTTAAACAGCACAACTCAAACAACGGCTCCCATTGTACATGTACTGTAGCCCTAACCCGTAACCCACCCTCTCTGTGAGCTCCTTTTGTTTTCAAAGCAGCCAACCGTCACCCAGTTACATCCATCTATCTCCTTAATGGATATTTTTTGGATAACTTAGTTCGGAACCAACACTGGCAATGGTGTGTGTGTGTGTGTGTGTGTGTGTGTGTGTGTGTGTGTGTGTGTGTGTGTGTGTGTGTGTGTGTGTGTGTGTGTGTGTGTGTGTGTGTGTGTGTGTGTGTGTGTGTGTGTGTGTGTGTGTGTGTGTGTGTGTGTGTGTGTGTGTGTGTGTGTGTGTGTGTGTCTGCACAAGTGTGTGCGCTAGTATCTGTGCGCGTGTGTGTGCATACACGTGTGGATATAGCAGGGGGAGCCAGGCAGGACACACAGCCCCTTAAAAAGCAAGATTAATAACCCAGCGCAAATGATGTCATAGTTAAGTGTTTTCCTTTGTATTTACACATCCGCCTGGGATGTCAGGCCTCTGCCTGATCATCTCTCTGCTGAGAAATGGAAATGGCGCATCCTGACACTAATGCATCACTAGAAATATTTGAGATGAATAAAGAAGCCCTGGCATGCTTTTCCCTTCCTCTTCTGTCCTGCCTGCAACAGAGAGGCATCACAAACACTCCATTTGACATTGACATAAAGGCAAACGCGTCTCTAGTCTCTGCTGAATGCAAATAATGTTATTTTCATTCTTTTTTTCTTATCCGTCCTTTGATGGAAGAGCAGGGAGGGGAAGGAGGAGGGGTGGAAGTCTCCTTCAGTCAATGCAAACTAATGAGACATATTAATGACATTAGACCTTAATTCAATGTCTGCATAATTCATAATAATTGATTGCTGCTGCTTTAAAGGAGTAACTTTTTCAGGAGAAAAATTATCCCATTAGTACAGGTTTAATACAAATCTAAGCTGTCAAAACACCCAGCTCTGACTCCATCCCCACTATGTTAATTGTCATAAGCATTTCAGATTGATTAGTCTTACATTTGGAAGCGAGCTTTCGTTCATCATTTCCCTTGTCTTAAGTAGACGTGTCACAGAGATGATTTTTTCAAGGCAGCAGAATTGGAATACCTTCCCTTGAAATACTTTTTTATACGCCACATAGCTGAGGGGGGATTTTAAACAGAATACATTTTCAAGATCAATATTTCCAGAGTTAGAAATTTTGAATAAACCCCGATTTGTATATATATATATATATTTATTTATTTTACATATTGGGGACATATGGAAGGGTATGACTGCTGTGTAACAACATAGTAACTCATGTGCTGTGGAAATCAGCTTTACTTATGTTCTTCCATTTTGTATGACTTTTCTAGATGACACACATCACAAATGTTGAGTAAAGCGTTATACAGGTAACTGCCAAAATAAAGGAAACACCAACATAAAGTTTTCAATAGGGCGTTGGGCCACCACAAGCCAGAACAGCTTCAATGCACCTTGGCATAGATTCTACTTAGTGTGTGGAGTTCTATTGGAGGGATGCGACACCATTCTTCCACGAGAAATTCCATCATTTGGTGTTTTGTTGATGGGGGTCGAAAACGCTGTCTCAGGCGCCGCTCCAGAATCTCCCATAAATGTTAAATTGGGTTGGTGACTGACACACACACACACACACACACACACACACACACACACACACACACACACACACACACACACACACACACACACACACACACACACACACACACACACACACACACACACACACACACACACACACACACACACACACACACACACACACACCCTTTAAACCCCCATGCTCCTTTGAGACCCATCTTTCAAAGTCACTAAGATCTCTTCTTCTAATCATAGTAGCCAAAATAATGAGCATCTGGGCATTTTGGCATTTCTTAATTAACTCAGGAACCACACCTGTGTGGAAGCACCTGCTTTCAATATACTTTGTATCCCTCATTTACTCAAGTGTTTATTTTTGTCAGTTGCCTGTATGTTCTCCTCATCAGTCTGTACGGTTGTGAAATGACTGGTCGGTCCTGACCTTTGGCCCATCCTTTTATGTGTAGAAATCATGGTCGTTAGAGGAAACGTTAGAAATGGAGTCTATTGAGGCCATATAAGTAAGTTCAATGGAGTGTATTATATGTAAAATGCCATATGGTCCGAGCAGATCCACAAGGATAAAATCAGTAATTTGATTCGGTTCGAACATGTATTATACTCTTCCTACCGTCTCTGCTTCGGCCTCTCCATGTTATAGACATACTGTATGTTTATGTAACCTAGTATCCTTATACCTTTCAACTATGATTAGTCCTGTATCATCTTTACAATCCTCATTACATTAGAAGTATTGTTTTCACAAGTAAATATTTCAGTCACGTAATCCATTTGAAAAGCAATGACGTGTGTACAGTATCCCCTTCATGGGTTCTTAAGAGCTCTGCAAAGCAGCACTGCATGGTATCCCTAACCAAGTAGGGAATTTTGATAAATAACAATTGAATTTTGTTCCAGCTGTGACATGTTGATTGATCAAAAACCTCATGGCTAAGGCCTCCCTTCTCTCCCATCTTATTTATCCTTTGTCAAATGGTTTCAAAATCAATACCAGCCTTGTACACAACCATTTCTGCTGCAGGCACTGAGAGGGAAAAAGAGGAAGGAAAAAACACACCTGCTCTCTGGGTGATTGTTACTAATTTTTCCTGTCAAAGCTGTTTGAACACAGAATAATTATTTGGTGGTATGGTTGCAGGGCACGGCAGATTATTCTACAATCCATTTAGATAACTTGGGAGAGGGGTCGGAAAATGAAATCGCCCCAAACCAGACAAGTTGATCTGGCAAGGTGATACATCTGAGACCTGGGAGAATAACTCAGTTTAAAGATGCTACATGGACCGCCACATAGACTGGATTGCAGTATTGAAGCCAAGGGAGCAAGCCTCTCCTTACTGTGCAGATAGGTCAAGGCCTATGTCTTCAGTGAGTTATGAGAGGCCAGGCTCTTTAGGCCTGGTGCTCCATCTTTTAGAATGACTTGATTGTTTACCCAGGCTTAACATCATATTTTGCTACATTAGTCGTCATTGTTTTTAATGTTGTGCGTTGTCTTTATTGTTCAACATGGTATCAACTTTCTCTTATAAGTTAGAAATCCAATATTTACTTTGTAATCATCCCTGCCCCCATCCAGTGATCATGGTGGTGACCTCATAGTAATGAACGCCAGAGACTTATATTGAGAGGTCCTCCATTATGGTGACATGTAGTAATTTGTTTTGTAGAGAAGATGTGCTTCTGCGTGTCATCGTGTACAGCTTCATCCCACTCCCAGTGTCATGGTGCCGTCTGCCACAGCTGTCTGTCTGTGAGGGGAGCTTTCTCTCGTCTCTTCAGCCTGGACCCTCAGGGCAACCCAGCCCTCTGCCTCTGGGGACAACATAATGATGTGGTGAAATATAGGCCAGGATCAGAGACAACATGACAAATTGAATGGAAAGATGTGTCTTGTGCGTCTGAAATGTAGGCAAAGACTGTAGTTGATGATGGTCCTAGTTGGTTTATGGCTGTTGTTGAGGGTTTGGTGATTTGGTCTTGTAATTGCTCTCTATATAGCCTTCATATACATTGTAATCTACGCATTGGTCCATTCATATACATTGTAATCTACGCATCGGTCCATTCATATACATTGTAATCTACGCATTGGTCCATTCATACTCATTGTAATCTACGCATTGGTCCATTCATACTCATTGTAATCTACGCATTGGTACATTCATACTCATTGTAATCTACGCATTGGTCCATTCATACTCATTGGTACGTTGATATAAATACTACGTCAAACGTGTTGTATTTCCTTAATTCTACAGATATGGATGTCTTCTCTCAGGTCCTACTGCTATACTCGTCCCACAGGTCTCATTGTATGTCCTTTACCAGTTGTTTAGCTGACTGTCAACGCTGAACAGCTATAAGGCTCCTACGCAAAAACAAAGGAGGGGAACACACTTCTGAATAAGTGTCCCAATGCCAGGCTCGATAAATAACTTCTACAGTGTTTATAAAAAGAAACAGGCTTTTATGAGTCATTCGTGAGGTACTTGAAACGAGCTCGGAGAATGACTAGTCTAAAATGTTAATGAGTTTATTGAAATTAAAGTTTAAACCACTTGGAGATATTACTGTTAACCTGTCTGGCGGTTGGCTCCACAGCTGTAACCCAAGCACACAGTCTACATCCCAAATAGCACCCTGTCTACTACAGAGTGCACAGCTAGTGGCCTCCCTATGGGCCCTGGTCACAAGTAATGCACTGAATAGGGTGCCATTTGGGAGGCATCCACATTGTAAGTTAGCTTGTCAGCTTCCATAGCCTGTGACGGAGGGCTAAAGAGTGTTTATCAGACTGGATGGCTATGCCCCCAAGACAACCTTTTGCTGAAACACTATACACATCATAACACTGTCTGTCTAGCACATGATTTGTTGCAAGGTCAGCGATTAATGGATACTCACTCATTTTTCTATAGATGTTCAGGGGTTGTTAAGGGACATTTGGATGGGTGCATATCATCAACCTTTCTCTCAATATTTGGAAAAAGTGTATTATTGACTGTACAGTATGCAATATGATTTGTACATGTGTAGTAGTGTATTGTGTCAGTCAGTACCTGGAATACTGTATTAACTGGAGAGCAGGGATAAAGCAGATGGTACAGTCATAGCTTCCAGTCTTGAGGAGTGCCCTTTGGGCTGACATCTCTGCTGGCTGCTGGCTGCAGTGTGGTCATTAAAGAACGAGGGATGGAGGGATGAGAGATGGAGGGTTGAGGGATGGAGGGAGGAGGAGGAGGAGGAATTTGATCCCTGTTGCTTGGACAGCTGGGGGACATTACATTTTACGCTGAAATGACCATCCTCTTCAGCCATTAGTGAGGGACGCTCCAGGAAGCACCTCCCTGGCCTCAGCCTGTATGTACACTTCACAATTAGCCTGAATTGGATGGAAGTCAGTCAGAGCCAATGAAAAACATTCTCGTTGTTCTGTTCCCCCCTCAGTCAGCACAGCTCAGCTTAGCTTGGTTAATTATTATTGTTTTGGAAATCCACTCCAGTACGGATGTCATGGCAGAAGAGTTTGTTTGAGGGAAGTAGCAGTGTTGTTGTGGGTGTTTGTGCAGCTGCCTTGGCTGATTGGCATGGAGGCGGGTGGGGGTGGGAGTAGGCAGAGGCGTGTGAGGGGGTAGCAGGAAGTGGCAAACGTTCCTATGCCGACTGGCGGCCACACCCAAAGACACCCAGAAGTTAGCACCAGAATGTCAAATCTGCAGCTTGCTGTGAAAAAAAGGGTTGTAAATGTTTATTTGAATACTGTACACCATAACAAATACATTTGGCAGCTTAACAAGCCAGACAGCAAACAAACAACATAGTAATATGACACTAAAGCCTTACTTAATTTTGCAGTGAAGCACAATGAACTTAAGTCAAATGTTTTGATTTGTATTTGCCGTAAATCAAAGAAGTCAACAACATTAAATAATTGAGAGGGAAATGTTAATTATCTACTTGAATATCGTGATTATATTGGGTGACTATATTGGACGGTGTGGCTGTAGACGTCTTCATTATTTCCTTAGAGAGGATAGCTAAGAGCACTTTGTCAAACTAGGTGATGCACACCTCTTACTGGGTGACATCACCATCAATCATGTGAATTTTGGATCTCTCAATCTGCAGCTCCTCAGCTCTCCATCATACTTCCCCTAGCTCTGTCAGACAGCCACTGTAACACGCCGCAGAGCCATAATGGACTTCCTCCATTAATGAAAAAATAACATATCACACAATACAAATGAGTGGTGAGAGAAAAGTGAGAGGAGTTCAGAAATGCTGAGAGATAATTAGACTGTCCGGTGGCGGTGTTGCGTATGCTAGATTGATGGATGCTCTATAATTACCTTGGTGTTATTATTTCAGGGCCAGACAAAAAGAGAACCTGGTTCCTCTTGCTTTGAGCGTCGCAAGTTCATTAATCTCATTAATGTGTGGAATTAATATCATTTTATCAGACATTCCAGAGCTGCTGGTGGTGTGTGTGGCTGGGCCCATGATTCAGACCTGTCAGGAAGATGGGACGCATCAATCTAATATAAGACACAGCCTGAGCTCGCTGATCTGCCTCCCAGTCAGGGGAAAGTGTGTGCGTGTGTGCAGGTGTGTGCAGGTGTGTATGTGAGTATTTGCATGTGTGTTTTTGTACTCTATTGTGTATTATTATGACACCTACGTTATTTTGCGTCTCCTCTCCTAGAGCAGAGTTTACTGGTGTTTCAGTGCCTTGGCTGGATCATCTGTAATATACCGTTATGGCACAGTGCGATGAGTGGTAAATTAGGGCCTAATTCACCTGTAATATACCGTTATGGCACAGTGCAATGAGTGGTAAACTAGCGCCTAATTCACCTGTCTGCTATTTCACCTGTCTAGCACTTCGGATAATTGAGCCCTGGCAATTGGACGTTTTTGAAACGGTATTCTGCCAAACTAATATAGAAAGTAATTTACCAGGCTGTCTTAGCCTCTAACCCTCTGACTCTCCAGCTTATTCAGGTGCCTCATGATAATGAGTTGTAATTTTGCCCAATTCCAAACACATTATTATGAAAAATATGTCTAAAAGCTTTTGTGAAATCTTTAACTATAAATAGCATTCCCACTATCAGATGTTAAATGTGGCCTTGCTGGTGGTGCTCTCATGTTGAATTGATATAGATTCTTACCAACATTTTGTGAAGAACAATATTACATTTTAAGAATATGGCAGAATACAGTATACACATCTCACCACAGAGACACTACTACACTACCCTTCCCAGTCTCCATGCAGGTCCAGATTTGTCTTGTCTGTTCAGTGTGTTTGTGGAGACAGCAGTGTTCCAGTAATAAGAGGAGGACACTACTGTCTTATCTAGAGTGGATGTGGGGACGTCTCTCCAACAACAAGCCACCAGCAGAGTAGAGCAGGTGCTGCACCATGATCTGACTGGCTGTGGGAGGAGCCTGAACACAGACCAGACCATCAACCTAGAGGGCAGCAGGGGAGATGAAGAGATAGACATATGGTAACATTGGACATTGCTTGTGGGTTGCAGATTTGTTTACTCTTTTTCCCATTTCAAAATATCCTGTCCTAAACACTGTTGATTTGGGCGTTTTACCATTACACATATAGCTTGGATAGTAGTAGCCCACCATTAGAGAGGTAAACTATATAGCCCAGTTTTATAAACACTTTATAAACACACATTTCTCAAGTCACTCACTTACAGAAATACAGGAACTAGTCAAACTAGTCTGCCATCATCCACTGCTATCATCTGTTGTCTTCCCTGAGACCTGCCATACCTGCTCTCTCCCTATCATAGTCTTATAATGGAAATGTAATGGATGCCGTAGCCCCTGACGACATCATATCATATGGCCCTGGCTCACTGCAGGTGGTTCAGTTTGTCCATGGCCAGAGGAAATGGGATCTTTACACCCAATTTGAGGTGAAGTGACTCAGGGTTTACATGTAGGATATCCCGTGACCCTGGCGTAATGATCTCCAGGCTGCAGGTGGTCCGACTCTCGTGTGGCAGTGATGGGGCCCATAAACAGATTTAATCACATTCTTCCATGCAGTCTCTCCCCAAACCATAACCTACCTCTCAGACAGGAACCATCTGCCTACAACACTGACTGACTACACACAAACATTATGCAAATGACCTCCGCTCTGACTGACTCTTAATGAAGCACTCCTGTATGTGTGAGTGTCTCTTTCTTTACCGGAGAGGAAAGGTCTGTGGGGGTCATGTTACATCACTGTAAAGGTCTGTGAGGGCCATGCTACGTTTCTGTAAAGGTCTGTGAGGGCCATGTTACATCACTGTAAAGGTCTGTGAGGGCCATGTTATGTCACTGTAAAGGTCTGTGAGGGCCATGTTACGTCACTGTAAAGGTCTGTGAGGGCCATGCTATGTCACTGTAATGGTCTGTGAGGGCCATGTTACGTCACTGTAATGGTCTGTGAGGGCCATGTTATGTCACTGTAATGGACTATAAGGGCCATGTTACGTCTCTGTAAAGGTCTGTGAGGGCCATGTTACGTCACTGTAATGGTCTGTGAGGGTCATGCTACGTTTCTGTAATGGTCTGTGAGGGCCATGTTACGTCACTGTAAAGGTCTGTGAGGGCCATGTTACGTCACTGTAAATCTGTACTGTAGAATGTGTTTCATTAAGGCAAAGCAGATGATAAAACAAACAGTGTGTTTCCTAGCACTTGGAACCGGCCTCCCCTTGTCCAGAGGCGCTTGACCCTGAAGGGCTACCGGACTTGATTGGGAGGCGCCTCCCCATCCACAAACACACACATGTACACACAAACACATACACACACATACGTAGACACACGTAGACACACAGACACACAGACACATACACACACACACTGACGTGTGCACAGAAACACACTAATGTGCACGCACACACGCACACACGATGGAATCACACTGTCATGTGTGTGCCATGTGAAGAGAGTTTAGAAGGTGTGCCGGGGGCTTGTGGTAACTCTGACCCACGACTACAGAAGGGAAGCATGGCATGCAGTGTAAGCCGTCACTGAAAACAGCTGTTCACGCATCCTTTCTCCTTTTAATGGCACTTCCGCTGCATCCCATAGGCTGTCTGGGCTTGGAATACAACAGCTACTCCATACCAAGTACAAACGCGGTTTGTGTTTAATTGTTGTCAGATTTTTTCCCTTCCCCCTCCCATTGAAAGCTTTCCAAGCCCTAATAACGGAGCGGTTTGGAGAGCAGAGGCAGAACTCCATGAACACACTTGGATTCCTCAAACCAACGCCGATTCCAATGATCTGCATATTGCCCAAATGCCTAGGCCTAGGGGAAGAAAATGTGATTAAATCATAGGGGAAAGAACTGGTTAATCAACAAGGATATATGGTTGGTTGGAATATCTACTTTTCCTTTACAGATGTGTGGCTTTGGCCTAATTGTTCTAAATCAGGGATGGGCAACTTTGATGAGGTGGAGGCCACAAAAAATTCTGAACTTGCGGATCTGCGTACACACATCCATACCCCGACCTTGCAAGCAAAACATTTTAGCGGCCCTCTTGACAGGGGAGAGAAAAGTTTAAAAATTTCCTGCAAATCCACACATTTTCCCATTGGGCATAAAGAAAATGTTTTGCGATTTTAAAGCAAAACTAACTCTATGGGGCAGATCGTAGATTTTGCCATTTTATAATACATTTAATGCAATTTTGCAAATTTTGTCACTGGGCAGAGAGAAAAAGTAGCACTTACAGCATATTTCCTGCAATTCTACACATTTTGCCATAGGGTGGAGAGAAATGTTTGCAGTTTTTAATATGATATCTGAGTGAGAGTGACTAACAAAATCAATGGGGGCCTCCGGTTGGTGATTCGACCATGATTACTACACGTTTAGATAGCTGGCCGCTGGACTAATTTACCAATTTAAAAATATGTTAGCTCACATGGGCTAATTGACTGTCAGTGACTGACATAACAAGAGAAAAACTGATGCTGCACAACCAAATTTCTAAATTGCACCTTCTAGTATTTCTAAATTGTACCTTCTACTATTCTAACTCTGAACAGTAATTCGAGATCCTGACTGATTTTCCCCCGCGGGCCTTCAAAGGAGGGATCGCGGCCTGCCAGTTGCCCATCCCTGTTATAAATTAAATTAAGGAAAGAATGTGGAAATGTGTGCCATTGGAATTGCTACTGATACAGTACTTATTACTATATAGTACGGTATGGCATATACTTAATACAGTATTAATTAAATTAAAGGGATACTTCAGAGTTTTGGCAATGAAGCTCTTTATTTACTTCCCCAGGGTCAGATGAACTCATGGATACCATTTGTATGTTTCTACGTCTAGTTTGAAGGAAGTTGCTAACTAGCATTAGTACAATTACTAACTAGCTTTAGCACAATGACTGGAAGTATATGGTAACAGCTAGCATGCTAGCAGTTTCCAGCAATTACTGGACGTGTATGGTAACAGCTAGCATGCTAGTAGTTACCACAGCTAGCATACTAGCAGTTACCATAGACTTCCAGTCGTTGCGCTAATGCTAGTCTGCATTGGCTCGCAAAACTACCTCTAAGTTCCTTCATTCTGTACAGCGAGACATAAAAATGGGATCTATGAGTTCTTCTGACTGGGGAAGTAGATAAAGGGCTTCATAGCAAAAAGTATCCCTTTAACAAATACAGTAGCTGAAAGCCTGTGTCCTGATATGTTGGTACAGTAGGTAGTTGTAGATGAAGCACTGTGGTTTTATTTTATTTTAAGTTTAATTTAACCTTTATTGTTCAGTTCCTCCATTGCATAGCAGCAGGGTGGCTCAGAAGATTAGGCTAACAGGGGTCACATACACAAAGACTATTAAGTCTCATTACCTGTGAACATAGTTTACCTCTCTCTCTCTCTTTCAGGGTGTTGACAGTGAGCCGTGGTACTGGGCACTTAAAGCCGCAGTCCGGTCCAGTCTGGACAGCATAGAGTCTTGTCCCTGCAGAGGGACTGGGAGGAGGAAAGCTGAGTAAGTTTGTGTTGTTGTTGATGTAGATGTAGTATAGGGCTGTCCAGGCATGCCTGAGACAGATTATCTTTGGGGGGTGAACGGACTGACCGGCCGCTGGTATGAATCCATGAAACCTGCCATCCAGGCCTTAATTGGAGATCATTAATCATGCCAGGCTGTCCTGCACTGAACAGACATGTGTTTTACCTCTGCAGGCCCACTTGGCTGCTGTGGAGGTGTGTGTGGACTCTGGAGGTGTGTGTGGACTGTGGATGTGTATACGTGTGTGTATCTGTCTGTGTGAGTGAAGCCTCTTAGGCCTGCTGGGCTTAGCCCGGTGCTGCTCACACATTCACAGTTAGTTTAATGATCAATTAGCTCTAATTATGACTCTTTAATCAAATAAACATGACTTTATCTTATTCCTTTTCTTTCTGTAAAATCATGTTGCATTATAGAAGTTTGATTACAGTGAGATAAATGTTTCTATAACTTATATTGTTATGTGCTGTGTGTTCTTCCTTCCTTCATTCTTTGTCCCATTCCCCCATCACTGTAATACCCGTAACACAGACAGTCTGAGGTTTAACTTGGTAGTATGAATTAGAGGCAGGAGTGTATTTGAAAATCTGAAATCATGACCCTCGTCCAACAGCTATGGATTCCACTAACACAAAATCCATAGTGGTTGATTTGTTGAACCTTTATGATCTGAACCCAAACCTCATAATGTTCATATTCTCTACAACCCTGTGCTGATGAGGGAGAGGATGGGATAAAGAGCATGGCTGTGGGGTCAAAGGTAGAGAGAGAGGAAGAGAGCGAGCACAGGGATGGGTGGGTTGAAAACCATTAGAGTAATCAATCCTACTGTATCTGGAAGGTTGACCACACATGCAATAAAACCATAAATGGCAATAGGAATTGAGCAATTTTTTATGTAACTTAAGAACTATATATTAGAGCTATATATTAGAGCTGTCAAACTATATATTTTTTCCATTGAGTTAATCGTATGATTTGCTGTGATTAATCTCTATCAATTGCAAATTCAGAATTTGCACAACGTGAGCTGTAATTTAATATTTTTTTATACAAAAAGCATTACAGGAACACTGGTGTCTTGATTTTGTCCAAATGAATGGTTAGCAAAATCAGGTAAATTGATAAAGCACACTTTCTTTAACCTAAATCTAAACTTGTTTTGACATCACATTGTTGGTTTTAGCTGTCGAGATTATGTATTTTCTACAAAGGCATGGTACAGTGGGGAGAACAAGTATTTGACACACTGCCGATTTTGCAGGTTTTCCTACTTACAAAGCATGTAGAGGTCTGTAATTTTTATCATAGGTACACTTCAACTGTGAGAGACTGAATCTAAAACAAAAATCCAGAAAATAACATTGTATGATTTTTAAGTAATTAATTTGCATTTTATTGCATGACATAAGTATTTGATCACCTACCAACCAGTAAGAATTTTGGCTCTCACAGACCTGTTAGTTTTTCTTTAAGAAGCCCTCCTGTTCTCCACTCATTACCTGTATTAACTGCACCTGTTTGAACTCGTTACCTGTATAAAAGACACCTGTCAACACACTCAATGAAACAGACTCCAACCTCTCCACAATGGCCAAGACCAGAGAGCCGTGTAAGGACATCAGGGATAAAATTGTAGACCTGCACAAGGCTGGGATGGGCTACAGGACAATAGGCAAGCTGCTTGGTGAGAAGGCAACAACTGTTGGCGCAATTATTAGAAAATGGAAGAAGTTCAAGATGACGGTCAATCACCCTCGGTCTGGGGCTCCATGCAAGATCTCACCTCGTGGGGCATCAATGATCATGAGGAAGGTGAGGGATCAGCCCAGAACTACACGGCAGGACCTGGTCAATGACCTGAAGAGAGCTGGGACCACAGTCTCAAAGAAAACCATTAGTAACACACTACGCCGTCATGGATTAAAATCCTGCAGTGCACGCAAGGTCCCCCTGCTCAAGCCAGCGCATGTCCAGGCCCGTCTGAAGTTTGCCAATGACCATCTGGATGATCCAGAGGAGGAAGGTCATGTGGTCTGATGAGACAAAAATAGAGCTTTTTGGTCTAAACTCCACTCGCCGTGTTTGGAGGAAGAAGAAGGATGAGTACAACCCCAAGAACACCATCCCAACCGTGAAGCATGGAGGTGGAAACATCATTCTTTGGGGATGCTTTTCTGCAAAGGGGACAGGACGACTGCACCGTATTGAGGGGAGGATGGATGGGGCCATGTATCACGAGATCTTGGCCAACAACCTCCTTCCCTCAGTAAGAAAATTAAAGACGGGTCGTGGCTGGGTCTTCCAGCATGACAACAACCCGAAACACACAGCCAGGGCAACTAAGGAGTGGCTCCGTAAGAAGCATCTCAAGGTCCTGGAGTGGCCTAGCCAGTCTCCAGACCTGAACCCAATAGAAAATCTTTGGAGGGAGCTGAAAGTCCGTATTGCCCAGCGACAGCCCCGAAACCTGAAGGATCTGGAGAAGGTCTGTGTGGAGGAGTGGGCCAAAATTCCTGCTGCAGTGTGTGCAAACCTGGTCAAGAACTACAGGAAACGTATGATCTCTGTTATTGCAAACAAAGGTTTCTGTACCAAATATTAAGTTCATCTTTTCTGATGTATCAAATACTTATGTCATGCAATAAAATGCAAATTAATTACTTAAAAATCATACAATTTGATTTTCTGGATTTTTGTTTTAGATTCCGTCTCTCACAGTTGAAGTATACCTATGATAAGAATTACAGACCTCTACATGCTTTGTAAGTAGGAAAACCTGCAAAATCGGCAGTGTATCAAATACTTGTTCTCCCCACTGTATATATACAGTATATATATATATATATATATACATATATATATATATATATATATATATATATATATATATATATATATATACTCTATATATACTTATACATATATATATATATATATATGTATAAGTATATATAGAGTATATATATATATATATATATATATATATATATATATATACTGTGTATTCAGACCCCTTGACCTTTTTCAAATTTTGTTATGTTACAGCCTTATTCTAAAATTGATTAATTACATTTTTCCTCATCAATCTACACACAATACCCCATAACGACAAAGTGAAAACAGGTTTTTAGACATTTTTGAAAATGTATTACAAATAAAAAACAAATACCTTATTTACATAAGTGTTCAGACCCTTTGCTATGAGACTTGAAATTGAGCTCAGGTGCATACTGTTTCCATTGAGATGTTTCAACAACTTGATTGGAGTCCACCTGTGGTAAATTCAATTGATTGGACATGATTTGGAAAGACACACACCTGTCTATATAAGGTCCCACAGTTGACAGTGCATGTCAGAGAAAAAACCAAGCCATGAGGTCAAAGGATTTGTCTGTAGATCTCTGAGACAGGATTGTGTCGAGGCACAGATTTGGGGAAGGGTACCAAAATATGTACGCAGCATTGAAGGTCCCCAAGAACCCAGTGACCCCCATAATTCTTAAATGGAAGAAGTTTGGAACCACCAAGACTCCTTCTAGAGCTGGCCGCCCGGCCAAACTGAGCAATCGGGAGAGAAGGGCCTTGTTCAGGGAGCCTTGGCCAAGAACCCAATGGTCCTGATGGTCACTCTGACAGAGCTCAAGAGTTCCTCTGTGGAGATGAGAGGACCTTCCAGAAGGACAACCATCTCTGCCCCACTCCACCAATCAGGCCTTTATGGTAGAGTGGACAGATGGAAGCCACTACTCAGTAAAAGGCACATGACAGCCCGCTTGGAGTTTGCCAAAAGGCACCTAAAGGACTCTCAGACCATGAGAAACAAAATTCTCTGGTCTGATGAAACCAAGATTGAACTCTTTGGCCTGAATGCCAAGCATCACGTCTGGATGAAACCTGGCACCATCCTTACGTTGAAGCATGGTCGTGGCAGCATCATGCTGTGGGGATGTTTTTCAGGGACCTGGAGACTAGTCAGGACCGAGGGAAAGATGAACGGAGCAAAGTACAGAGAGATCCTTGATGAAACCCTGCTCCAGAGCCTCAAGACCTCAGACTGGGGTGAAGGTTCCCCTTCCAACAGGACAATGATCCTAAGCACACAGCCAAGACAACACAGGAGTGGCTTCGGGACAAGTATCTAAATGTCCGTGAGTGGCCCAGCCAGAGCCCGGACTAGAACCCGATCAAATATTTCTGGAGAAACCTGAAAATAGCTGTGCAGTAACACTCCGCATCCAACCTGACAGAGCTTGAGAGGATCTGCAGAAAAGAATGGGAGAAACTCCCCATGTACAGGTGTGCCAAGATTGTCGAGTCATAGCTAAATAGACGTGAGGCTGTAATCGCTGCCAAAGGTGCTTCAACAAAGTACTGAGTAAAGTGTCTGAATACTTATGTAAATGTGATACGTCAGTTTTTTATTTATTTAAACAATTTGCCAAAATTTCTAAAAACCTGTTTTTGTTTTGTTATTATGGGGTATTGTGTGTAGATTGATGAAGAATAAAGTCAATATATTCATTTTAGAATAAGGCTGTAACATATCAAAATGTGGAAAAAGTCAACGAGTCTGAATACTTTCCGAATTCTCTGTATATATATATATACATATTATTATTATTATATACTATATTGCACTATATATCCTATCCTTTAATTTTGTATTCTTCCACTATATGATGTACATTATGTTAGTGTTGTTTTCCACCCCTGTATAGCTTGTTATATCCTCTCAGTTTAAACTCATTTTCAAAAAGTCACCCAATTTCCCTCAACGGCTCCATTTTCTTTGGCTTTATTTGGTTTTGAGTAGACGTTGCCTCAGTGGAATGTAGAAATATTATGGTTATGAATAAGTGGTCTCTTTGGTTCAGGTGTATAGTGCCCTGGCCCAGGCCACATAACTCCTGCCTTGTTCCTCTCCAGTTGGTCAGCCAAGGGTCACTTCACACAGCAACACAGCAGCAGTACTGATACCTTCCTGCTATTTGCATTCAATTACCATCATGAACTGGCTAAATTAAAAATCTCTTAAGGCGTATAACTACCTTGTTAGTTCTCCCTGCATCCCTGACATTTTTCCGTCCACCAGTTGCCGTTGAGGTGCAGTCTAAATATTACTCCAACAAAAAAAAGTTGTATCACCACAACGGCAGAATTCTTAAATGAAATGAAATGATAATTAGGTGTGTTCTAAAATAGGGAGCCATTACAGCCGGAGGATTCAGAAAAGTCATGAAGAGGCATTAATCACAGCTAGTCCTGCAACGCATGCACGCACACACACACACACACACACACACACACACACACACACACACACACACACACACACACACACACACACACACACACACACACACACACACACACACACACACACACACACACACACACACACACACACACACACACACACACACACACAGACGCACACACACACGCACACACACACACACACACACACACACACACACACACACCTCCATCCAGATCCTCTCTTTAACACCTTGCATCAGGCACAGAACCATGGCAGACCTCTAGGGAAACTCTAATATGTTTTTCATACACATTTTGATTTCATCCCAGTGCGCAGCCTGAATGAAAACGACGTCTGTCTCACAGAAAACCATTGAGTTCTGCTGGACGTTGCCCATCTGTCTAGAGTAATTGAGCAGATCTTCAGGAGGGGGGCTGAAAAGTTATTCATGCAACAGTTGAGCCATTGTGGATCCCCATTTACTGCACAGGTACTCCAGGAGAGTCTTCCTGTCATGTGGCTAAGGGCCGATATTGTTAAGATGGAGTGCTCCAATATGCTGCTCCACTTCATGGGCTGTCCATTGTGATTAGATGAGGACATCCTCCCTTATTTTTGATTAATGTAGGCCATTGTTTTGTGTTTGTATAGATTGACTAGGAAGATTTATTTTTAATTGTAATGGGATCATAATTCTTCATAATCAGATTTGATGAGTAGGGCCTTGGGCGTTTGGTTTGATAACTGTTATTCTATGCTGAATTAATTTCTGTGCTCAAACAAAGGATGTTTTGATTGAAGGTCAAATCCAGGGTCACTTTTCCCTGAGATAAAAGAAGGAGGAAATGACACAGTAATGGCCGTTGTCATGGTGGTCTGCTGTTCACAAACTTACAGCTGCTTCTGCTCAGGTCAATGCAGGGGACGAGGGGTCGCTGGGGTGGAACAGACAAAGAAAGAGGGGGATGATGGGGAGGAAAGACAACTGATAAAGGGGTAACTCAAGACTATGAGTTGTTGGTCATTGCATTTCAGGGGTCAAACGACCTCAGCTCGAGTGATTTTGAATCAAGATTAGAGTGTTGGTTAACACAGACACATTTAGGGGTTTATACTGCCCATGCAAAATGGATAAAATATATTCTGTGCTGTCATGTGATGTAAGGTCCCCAATGATATTAAATGTGTAGCCTGCCGTTTATCTTTTATGGAGTACTGTTATATCACGGAAACCGCAGCAGCAGAAAATATAAGAGTAAAAATCCCTCTGGAAACCATGAAGAGCAAGCCTGGCCTGCGGGAAGTATTTTCCCCGGCCTTTTCTGTGATGTGTTGAGTGCCGTCCTAATCAAAAATCAATGCGCCCCACTTGAGGAGACCCACATGCCCTGTGTAGCAGGTTATGTAATCTGATCATATCAATCATAACTGTGTTAGAGGCAATCCATCTGACTTTCACAGGGCCGGGGTCAGAGTGGGGGGGGCTATGCCTCCCCGCCATCAATTACCACTTATTATGGGGGGCTTACTCTGCCGGAGAGCTGTGTAGCCCTCCACCATAAATAATATTAACAGGGCCAGCCCCATGAATCAATAGCAGTACAGTTCTATTGCCCCAGCCCTAATGGAGGCTTCCATAGCTCTGCAGCCACGATCAATGGCACTGGCTCCTCTAGTGCACAGTGTGGGGAGCATGGGGGGTAAATCTAGCTCTGTTGTTAACGCCCTGGGGTCTCGAGGAGGCCTCTCACAGCCCCTCTGTCTGTCTCTGTGTCACTGTCTCTGTCACTCTCTCTCTCGTTCTGTCTCCTCTCTCCACCTCTGTCTCTGCAATATCTTCCCAAGTGTAACGCACCCCCCTACGAGGCTTTCACATGCTACAGTAGGTCTCCAAGGCCCCAGATCACACTCTCTGTCTGTCTGTCTGTCTGTCTGTCTGTCTGTCTGTCTGTCTGTCTGTCTGTCTGTCTGTTTCTGCAGTCTCATCTCCTATATAACCACTCTATTTGAGGCTGTTACATGTTAGCTGTGTTGGCGTCTCACTCTCTCAGGCTCACAATCTGTCTCTGGGTCTGTCTCTGTCACTGTTCCTCTGTCTGTCTCTTCTCTGTTGTAACACACACCCTTTTGAGGCTGTTACACACTAGCTGTGCCAGTGTGTCTCTCTCTGGCCTCAGCTTGGTAACAGGGTTGTGCTTAGCTCAGAGGAAGTGTCGGAAACGTGTGTCAGAAAGAGTGATTATGTAGAATTAATGAGTCACTTAATTATTATTTTTCCATCCTTCTCTCCCTCCCTCTTTCCCTCCACTTTTCTCTGACTTCCTGCTAGCTGGAATGGATGTGGTGTGAGGAGGATGAACAGGTTGTAGAGGAGAGAGAGAGGGGGGTGGGTCAGGCTGGTGTGAAGGGAAGGTGCAACCGTCTGCCGTCTCCTCTCCATCTCACTGCGTCATAAACAGCTGTCAGAGACAGACAGGATGAGGTGTTTCCAAACAGCTCTTCTCAAATAGGAAGTTTATGTGCCATGCATGGCGGTTTGGGAGTGTTGCGGCAGGGGTAGAGGGGGTGACGGGACGAGAGTGGGATAGGGTGGGGTGGTGAGGGGTTGAGAGAGGGTGGGGTGTGGCATAATTATGGAAGGAAATCATTTACGAGCAAGAGTGCAAACCAAGATTAATTAACCTCATCATCTGACTGTGACCTTAGCTCTCTAGAATCATTGCTGCATGACCTATTCTGCCATGAGCCAATCATTCACCAGGGTCTACTGAACTCTCCCTTCCTTGCCCTGCCCGGCAACTGGGGAGAGAGTAAGTTAAGTGGCCAACCTAACCAACCAGCCCGCAGGGTGAAGTTAGCCTAGATGGGTGGCCACAGCAGATGTGTCATTGTAAGATATGAAAAGCTACTCTGAGCTCTCGAGACAAAACAAAACAAAAGTCTTATCATGTGTAGTTGATCCAAATGCTTATTTTTATGTAATGTGATATTCATACATGTAGTAAACAATTTTACGTGGATCTTGTATCTACCAAATATTTAATTTTATCTCATTTTAAAATACATTCTCAATTGAAGTTAGGAGGACCTTTTTGAACATCTGAGGAACCTATATCACAAGCTAATCATGGACTATGTGTGCCTCATCTTGTTTGGTGTGCCAGCCCTGTGCCTATGCCCAGTCGAACCTCAGTCAGCAGTGACTTCAAATAACTAGCCCTGTGCTGACCTGTAGACTTCAAAGCCTGATCAAGCCTCCCCAGACAAGGAATCTGTAGTAGAGGCAATTTGTTAAACAGGAGAGAGGTTTAGAGTGATTTGGGAGGGAGGGAGAGCATGTCGTTTCTCAGTAGTACTGGGCTGGCTAACCCACAGATCAGACCCTCAGTAGGACACAGGTGATCATTGTGGTAACCACTGTCAGACATCCCCTGTCTTATCCACACCGGGTGGATTTTGAAGTTGCAAATACTAAGCTGCTCAGATCAGAAAATAGCCATTGTTCTTTTCCTTGAGGAGAAGACAAGTTCATTATAGCCATTCATCAAAGCAGATGGGTCCAGTGTGCATTAGCTACATGTCATGTTACCCTAAATAATGATATCGGGTATGGATTTGTAAAAAGATGCAGAGAAAGGACCGTTCTCTCTTCTTGTCCTGTCTTCTTTGAGTAAACGACAGTTGAACAAGGAGGAAAATGCATCTATAATTAATGAAAAGTCCCATAAGTGGTGTGTTTGGCAGACAGAGTCATAAGCAAAATAACAAAGAAGCCCTTTGAGAGGCTGAGAGAGAGGTTTGCTGTGGCAGCCTTTGTAGAAATCTATGGTAGAAGGTACGAGAAGAAGATACACTCCTCGTTCACAGTATAGAATGTAGTCTCATCTTAATGCCTCCTCAATGGAATACAATCTTCAATCAACTCTCATTGACCCTCATGTCACAGGCTAGCTAGACGTGTCTGAAAATGTTCAGACAGAGAGGCAGACTACAGTTTACAAATGTCTGCCTTTGTTCTTAGAAAATAAAAAGTGTTTAAAAATCTGGTCATTTGAGTTTGTTTTATTTTTTAGAAATGCTGTTACCGCAAAGTTACAATTTCTCATGAACGCTTGTATTTCAATCATAATCAAAATCCGGAGACATTCCCATGTAATGTTTCGTTTTCATGCTGAATTACATTTTCCCCATTTCAAATCAAACTTCAATCTAAAGTGAAAATGTTTTCTTGAGTTTATGTATGTAGTAATGCTTAGTAATTAAAAGCGCATACTTTTTTGTTTTCAAGATGTGCCATTTTAATCAATCTCCTATGAGGCAATCCAAACCACTCCCTTGATGAGTACGTACAGTCAGGATAAGTACACTATTTACGTCCGTAATCGTCACAGCTGGCTGAAACCTGTCAAGTTAAGATGTATGAGTGGATATTTAAAACGGACATAATTTCATGGTAAAGATGGAAACTGTTATTGTTGTTTGATTATTGAACCTTTTGAGGCGACTACATAATGCTTTACTACTGATTAGTGTTCAATTTAAGCCTACTTATTTATGTAAGCAGGAAAATTATGTTTTGAAAACTGTCTCTCTTTTAAAACACTGTAAACAAAGGCTATCAATCATAAACCTTGACAGCTATAATGGTTACCAGAGATTGTTAGCGCTAGGCTAACACAGGCCGATGCTGTGACTGTCAAACAACAAAATAATGGGGAAGGGTTAAGGGGAAGTCATTTTCAATTGTTTAAACTCTTTCATTGCTTTTTTTTTTTTTTGTTTAAAACAACTTGTTTCCCAATTATCATACAAAGAGCTCTGGAAATATATTTTTGGGGGGTTTTGAGGTCTGAAGTGAGGACTGGGATAAAGGACAATCTGTTGTGTGTGTCTGTAGAATATTAATATGGGTTTTGAACAGTAGTTTGTATACAGTTCATGTACCAGGATATATTTTTCTTAGGTCCAACCTGCCATAGTCTACTATGCTTTCCAAGACCCCTGGTGGAATCAGCGGTTGTGTTAATGTGCCTGTGTGGTCTCAGTGCCTCTTCCCTCTTCCACGTGTAGAGTATTAGTGAAGGCGCCTCAGCCCTGTAGCATGGTCCTGGTAACAGTGGAGAAAGTCTACTAGTGAGTGCTTCAAGCTGTGTGTGAAGAGACTATACCAACCCTCCCTCTGTGTCCTAAGGACTTAATCATTCATTTAAATTCAGAATAGACAACAGAGTTAATGTGTTCTTCCTATCATCGAATTGTGTTCAGCAGATTCTCTCTTTTTCTCTTTCTTTTGTCTCTCTCTCTCTCCCTCTCTCTGTCTCTCTCTCTCTCTCTCTCTCTCTGTCTCTCTCTCTGTCTCTCTCTCTCTCTCTCTCTCTCTCTCTCTCTCTCTCTCTCTCTCTCTCTCTCTCTCTCTCTCTCTCTCTCTCTGTCTCTCTCTCTCTCTCTCTCGCTCTCTCTCTCTCTCCCCCCTCCTCTCTCATATCCCACCAGGGATAATGCCTCAAGCACTTTGATTGGCTGTTGTTCTATATTGATCGAGTTGCGGATAATGTTTCATGCCAGTGGTGGTGGTTCAAACAGAAACACACCGAATATCTCATAGGATGCAGCAGTCAATCACAATATGCCTCCGCTCTGATCTCTCTAGCATTTCACTGTTTTGATCATTGTCCCTGAGAAAGATGATGTTTTTCCCATAATAGAGATTTGGTATACAGACAGGCGGTGAGAAACAAAATAGTCAGACAAGGGAGGCTGTGATCTGTCTATGGGAGCCTGTCTGACCTGTAAACCGGCCTGAATCTGTCCGTCTGTCAGTGTTTGAGGACTAATTTCCCTGATGTCATGAGTCTGGCTAACCCTGAGAGGCAGATCACAGCTTTTTATGTGAAACCATATCAATACTGCCCACGCTCCAGACACAGGGTTATGACTGATCTGCTGGGGAAATGTATTAAAGCTGCCACCCTAACAAATACCCTGGAGAATTGTGGATGGGTGGGTGGAGAAAGAGATGGAGGGATGAGAGGAGGGTATGTGCTTCTCTCCCTCCTTCCACATTATCGAATGGAGCAGCATAGATTTTATGGAGCCAGGAGGCCTGCTGTTATTGACCTGTGGCTGACATCTACTTTTTAGTTTCATAACATAATCAGCACTTGACACATGATTATAATAACTCAATTCAATTTAATGCATTCTCCTGCAAACACATAGATTTTTTTTTACAGCTCCCAGAACCAATTACATTAATATCGGTGCATAATTAGTTTACACATTACTAAATTACTGACAGATTAAAAGTGAAATAGTGCAGTTCATACTCAGCTGCATAACTGCTAGAGAGGAAATTAATATGGATTCAAATGCTCCTTAGAGACTCAAGCAGTAAAATAAAAAAATAAAAAAAGCAACAATCTATAAAGCAAGCTTGCAGAAGGAAATCCTCTCTGCAGGCCTGGTGTTAGTTTCCAGTTGGGAAATTGAGGGCCAGGTAATTAATATGGTCCCTAATTAGATCTACATATGAAAATCGATGGCTCCCGCCTCGTGGGGAGGCGGGGACTCGGGGCCTTTATGGACACGTACTGTAGGCATGCAGAGACCAGAGCAACTTGATCTCAAAGCCTTCCATTCAGCCTGCCTTCAGAGCCTTCAGCCCTGGACATGGCACGCAGCAGAGGTTTGTTTTAATGCTGCATACCTCTGATATTATATGTGTCTATTTACAGTACAGTGTGGGTGGTAGTGGCCATGGTAGTGCCAGTATTTTCACTGCCCTACACCTTTACCTCACCCATAGTGTGCATGGATTTGTGACCCTACCCTACGCATCATGTACCCAAGGAAACATCCCTCGTCGGCTTTGTGAGGCAGATCCCTGCACGGCGTCTCTGCTTCTCCTCTACTGAAGAGTTGTGAACAGATCAAACAGACTCCTTTCAGTGCAGAGCTGCTTGATGACATTTTATTGCTAACTCTTCAGCAGCAGAAGAATCAAATCAAATCAAATCAAATTTATTTTATATAGCCCTTCGTACATCAGCTAATATCTCGAAGTGCTGTTCAGAAACCCAGCCTAAAACCCCAAACAGCAAGCAATGCAGGTGTAGAAGCACGGTGGCTAGGAAAAACTCCCTAGAAAGGCCAAAACCTAGGAAGAAACCTAGAGAGGAACCAGGCTATGAGGGGTGGCCAGTCCTCTTCTGGCTGTGCCGGGTGGAGATTATAACAGAACATGGCCAAGATGTTCAAATGTTCATAAATGACCAGCATGGTCAAATAATAATCAGGAGTAAATGTCAGTTGGCTTTTCATAGCCGATCATTAAGAGTGTCTTTACCGCTCCTGCGGTCTCTAGAGACCAAGAACTGCTTGATGGCACGCTATCGCTAACTTTTCAGCGGGGAAGCTGCTTGAAGGCATGATAACATTTCAGCAGAGAAACTGCTTGATGGTACGCTATTAGCTATTGCTAACTTTTCAGCAGAAATGTATTGCTCTGACCTTTGATGTCCCCCAATTGATCCAATGTCCTGAGTGGCCGTTTCCCCAGAAACAAACATGTATAATTGGTATTGGGTTCCAATGGTTCTCTCTCAATGTCTTGGGATGCTTTGCAGCAATATAAATCAATTCACACTTATAGAAACAATATGGGCGCATTAGTGCTGACTGCTGGTCATTTGAAAAGGGTCTGGGAGGGAAACTTCAATAGAGCGTGATTAGGCACAACCAATCTATCTTGATCTATCTATCCTGAGTCTTCTAATAGCAAGCAGAAGCTAAGGAAGATGAGGAAATGTCAATCATACTCGATTTTTACTTCCAAGGTGTTTGAACTCCTGAGTCTTCAATTTGAGGGACGGGTGTTTTCTTCTTCACTAAACAAAAGAACAATGACATCAATATAATCAGGGGAAAGATGCATTTAAATAGGTGCTGTAGTCCATGAGGGAAAAAAATACTTGACTACTAATGTTGTATTTACCACCTTGACATTCTACTGTATGCAATCTGCCCTCAGAAGTCTCTCACACCTTATTAATGGGCATAAATGCTTTAAGTATATTTAGCAAAGGTGAGACTACGAACATATGGCTGAGAAAATGTTGTGTTTTCTCATTACACACACACAGGAGATTTCTGAGGCATGCATTCATGTGTTTTTTTTTCACTGAACACATTTTAGGTGCAAGTGCTTTAGGCTCTTTAGTATGGTGTCATTTGTTGTCTGTTTCAGTTAGCTATGATAGCTAGCTACCTTTTCACAGTCGTCATGTTTGTGAGAGTTTAAGTCATACATCAGCAGCAGTAGTCTGAATTAACACATTCAATATCTCTTACATCTTTCCCAATTACGTCATAAAAAGCCCCATTTGTATTGAGTCGGTAATCCTTGTATCGTTTGATCTGTGCTTAAAAATCTTTTCAAATCTCAAAGGTGATCTAATCTTGCTCCTTTTTGGATATTACTCAGAGAAAATGAAAGCGGACTACTTAGACAATTCCCCCATGATGAATATAGATATTTACATGATTCCCCCAGTTCCTCTCAACATTGATTTGTTTCATTTTCCCAACATTTCTCTCCAGCCCGCTGGTCTAGTTAGTGGTCTTCATACCAGCCTTTGATGTTGTCTGTTCGGAGCCACAGTAAAGCATGGAGAACTATCCTTTAGCTAATTATCCTCAAGGTCCAATAACTGTGGGTTGAGGGTCTACAGAGGAGAGCTGGCTACAGAGGAATCTCCTAATCATTCTCTCTAAATGTCTTTAGTACACTGAGAGACTCTGGTTGCCTACTGGAGTTTTAACCAACCTATAACTATGGGTAGCATGAGGCAGTGGTGTGGCTTTACAGTTGTGGATTCAGTAGTAAATCAGTGTATACTATATATTGGATGCTGCTGCTTTAAAGCCTAGTGGATTAATCTCAGGAGTTACAGGCACAGCTGGAACCCAGTCTGATTATGCCTCCTCACAGAGCACCCAGGTTTATGTGCCATAATTTTCCATAACTAATTAGCTCGAAAATCAACACGTGTAGGCTGCTAGCACTTTCAGTGAACTCCTCACACATTAGAGCTGCGATGTTACTGAAACTATAGTATGAATGAACAGGAGACAAGCCATTTGAGTCATTTCCCTTGTTCACAAATTATGTTCTCCTATCTCGGAAATTATAACAATGGACATATTAACAGCATATTTAATGCAATTATGCGTTCGACACGGCACTTAATCTTAATTGCCTATTCTGCTAATTGATGTAGAACAGTAAAAGGGGAACAGCTGAATTACACACATTCATTTGTCATCCTCCACTCTGACCCTCTCTCCAAGGAAACACACCTAATGGTTTTTGGGCTGAGGAGCCTGGGTGAGGCTTGGAGGAGGCTAGGGGGAGGCTCAGAGGAGGCTGAGAGCTGGGGGGAGATTGGGAGGCTAGGGGGAGGCTCGGAGGAGGCTGAGAGCTGGGGGGGGGGATTGGGAGGCTAGGGAGGAGGCTTGGGTACCTGTCCACTCAACCACGGGCCGGCCCTGCTGCTGTTTACTCAGCTGCAGGCTTACTCTCTCTCTCTCTGTCCAGTCTGAGGGCACAGGAACAGGTCGCTAAATATTTCATTTCCCAAGTAAAACACGCTTCCCTTCTTCAGTTATAAAAAGAAACAGATCACAGTGATGAATGTGCAATCAGCCTGATTAACTCATTATTAGACGTCCAACTGGATCCTCCGAAGGGAAATGAGGGTAAGACAGAAAAGATTGTTTATGTCCCAGGCATACTTGTTGCCAGCTGGGTGTGTGGAGCTGTGAAACTCTATGGAACTCTGTGGAGCTGTGCTGTGAAGCCTCGAAATGTGAATATGTGTCGTGTGAGGTCAGGGGTTTTTCCCAGATGCACCTGGGAAGTGGGATGTTTAGCATTTGTGATGGGATGTTATACAAGTTGGGACTGTGGTATAGTAACTGATTCATTCTCTCCCACCCTTTGTTTACCTCTCGCTGCTCTCTCTTTTCCTCTCTCTCTGTTTGACTCTCTCTCTCTTCCTTCCCCTCTTTGCTGACCCTTGGATTGCCAGCAGATGGAGCTGCAGTCTCTTAACAATCCCCCTACAAGAGGATGAACAAGACAACACATGCTGCATCCGCTCACACACACCACACACTTTTTTTTTTTAAAGGAGTCCGGTTTAGTTCCTGAGTTGAAGCAAATGTTTGTTGAAATAAGTGGAGATTTCCTGGTTTTCTTTAGCAGGAAAAAAGGAGAAAAAAAGAAAACTTTCTTTATTGGTTGAGCTCGGGGTGTTCTGTGATTACCTTACTTTCCCTCTGCTGTGATCTTTCTTTTTTTGCTGCTTTGCTTTCAGATAATGTTTTCCGTTCCAGTTACTTGTTCCAGTTACAGAGAGGGTGTCTGCCGGTGGGCTGTGTGTGGCTCTGTGTAGGGGCTTACTCTGATGGAACGTAACATAGCTGGTAGGATGTTCTGCATGGGCTAAAGATCAGAGCTCTGTAGAGAGGCTGCGCTGAGTGGCATTATGGATGTAAGTAAGAGCAGCACTGACTTACATTTCTATAAGCACACAGAGGAGAGGTGTCTGGGCTGAGGAGAGAGGAGAGCATGCTGGTTGTTCATATTAAGGGCTAATGATTAAGCTGAACATCAGGCCATCAGCCACTGGGCCTTGTTGTCAGATGGAACATAGATGCTATTTAGCTAGGATTTGTCATGTGAAATATTTAATATAGTATTATAATAATAATATTATAAATTATAATTTATGTTCATTTATGTTCATTGTTGTTTGATATCCTTAAATTGTTTGATATCCTTACTTGTATGACTTTTATGTCTGTTTTAAATTGTTGTGACACAGTTTCAATTTTTTTGTCAAGTAATTTGTCTGTACCCTGTAAGGGTGAGGTAGGTCTGTTCAGAGCAGAGCAGAGAGGGCATAGCGTGTAAGCCATTGAGAACAGGAATGTGAGAGAGCATTATTGCTCACACTTGATGTGAATGGAAAGGGGTTGAAGAAATGACAGCGTTACAGTGGGTGGTAGGGCCTCAGTACAGCCTGGGAGGAAATGGAATGAGAAAGTGCAGTCAGGCAGACCACTCATTCAGCATGACAAATGGGAAAGGCCAAGGGGATACCTGATACCACACTGTGGGCTAGCTGTATGCACCTGCCTGGCCAGGCTCCATGTGTATACCACTGGAAGTAATGTTAACGCTAATAATAGTAATAGTAAAAATGCTGCTATAATTGGTGATAATAGGAAATAATTGTAATAATAATATCAATAATATCAATAATAACAAATATACTTTTAAAGTTATAAATAATTTAATTCAAAAGTGTTTTAAAATATACTTAAATTGAAATTGATAGATTAATATTCATTGTGTATTTTCCATTGAAAGGGTGTTCTGCAAAGAAAAGGAAGTGATTCAACTTATGTAACTGTTACTGTATCATCATCAGTTAAGCTTCACATACAGTGACTTCATTAAGTACCTTTATTTATATATTCTTTATATTTTCAGCTAAATATAAGTGTAAAATATGTATATTTTATTGTAAATGTTATTGTAAATGTATAAGTATGAAATTAACAATCATCCATCAATAATATTGTTAGTTTACCACTCAAGACATGTTAATATGTTCAGCCATTTTAGTATAATTGTTGTGTAAAAAAATATGGAAATAACTCATTCACAATAACACAGCACAAATTGTTTTCTATTTGTTTTATCAAGAAAAGTATGATAAAGACATTGTCTAAGTCATGGAAAGGCAGACTTTCCTCTCTCCACCAGAATTACAGTATCCATGTCAGAGTGCTGCTGATGAGTGTGATTACATGTTAGACTGTGGAAACAAAACATCCCAGTATTTGTATGAACAGTACACCTCCTGTGACACACTTTGATTGGCTTGGCTTTCCTCAGTAGCTACTTCAGATCTAGGTTCCATCTGAAGAGTACTCTGGTCTACTTTCCTGTCTGTCTGTGCAGAACAAGACTGTTGTCACCAAGTTTCTGCTGTGGATTTGGCTTGCTGCTTTGTACTCTACTCCTACCTGGTTAAATAAAGGTGAAATAAAAATAAGTAAATACACTTCATTCATCAGTTAACAGTACTTGATTTATCAGTTAATAGAATTATAAACATAGGATTATGCATGTTAAAATAAAGCACATTTGGATTGATTAGGTGGTGAAATAAATCCTCATGATTTATGCTAATGCTATTTAGTGTTCAGATTCCACAATTGCAGGGTGGGGCTCTGAAGAGCAGTCATGTGCCTCTGTATGTCTCTACTGTACTGATACACCTACTATCATATGAATTATGATGTCAAAGAAAAATGAAAAGCAATGATACCTGCTTTGTCTTTTATTTTCGGCCAGCTCAGCTTTCCTCAGCTCTGCTTAAACAGAAAGGCAATTAATGAGCACACACAGAGTTAATGACTCTGTTTCTACAGACAGACAGGATGTCACAAGCCACATGTCATGAGGTTTACATCTAAATTAACTCATATACCAAATTCCACTGGCATATTAAATCTATGAGAGCTGTCTAGAATTGGAAGGGAAAGGGAGTGCAATAATCCAATTGTAGGACAGGACACAGCGAGAGACATAGTGTAGAGGACGAGAGGTGGTCTGTATGTCTCTCTGTCTACACAGCTTGTTCAGATTGGCTCGGCAGAATGTGTTTCACCCACCCTGATATGGTCATTCTGGCTGGGGCGGTCAGTGAGGAGGACTCTTCTCCTCCGCTCTCACAGCCAGGCAGATAAACTGTGGTCACTCACACTGGTCAGTCAGTCAGTCGGGGGCGTCAGGGTGCATGCAGCGTGTCGTAAAAATACTCAATCTGGTCTCCCATTTCTGTGTTTATATTGGGCAGGGGAATGACCACAGACTGACAGCAGAAGGCCCTGCTCTCTCTGTCCAAAGGACTAAAATAATGGTCTGTTTTCTCTAGACAAATACATGACCTCATTCTCCCAATTTCATGTCAATATGGTTTTTTGGGGGTGCACATTCCATAGAATAGAATAGAGAATAACAGAATATGAACAGCATGTTAACTTTATAGAGGTGTTTATAGTTTGTTTTACTCGTATTGTGAGTGTTTATTATAGTTCATTGTAGATAAACGGAATAATGCATGTTTATATAATGCATGGATGTGGATTAGACTGAATACTGTAGGTGTGAAAATAATGTAAAAAGTATGACATTCACAGAAAGATAAATGACATTGACAATACATATTACATTCATATATACTGTATGTATTCAATATTTTGTATTTCACTATAAATATAGAATCATTGTTTAAGGGGTTGATCTGAACATACACATATTTGACGATCACCGACCTTGGAATCAAATGATTCCGACATGACAAGAGTGGATGTCAGTTTGTTTTTGTGTTAGTCAGTGTGTTAGTGTGTGTAGACACCCACACTTGTTAGAATAAGTGTGCTAATGCTTGCCTGTGTGTTTGTGTGCCATTATATCCTATCTAGTCATGAGGTTGTAATGAGTTAGTTCCTCCTCACCCCAGGGTGCTGCTGTGGGATAGGACACTGCCCCATGGTTTCTAGTTGGCTCTGTCATGTGAATTGTGTTGAGTGGTGTTGCTTGGTCCTGTGGAGCTCTGTTGATCCAGTATTTACACAACGGTGACCAGGGTAGTGTTGTGCAGGGCAGAGCAGATGGATTGGGGGAACTACTGTGTTATACCTTGCTGCTACAGCAGAGCACAGGTAGAGCACCTGTCTAGTAGTGAACACCAGTTCCAAAGAGAATCACACCTAAGGAGTCCATAGGCACACTGCTACGTTTTATCTATCACAAAGTAGTTGGAAAATGCACATTAACACCAGCTGTCTCTGGCAGTTTTGTTTCATTTTAGCCATTCCCAATTAGCTTCATATATTTTAGAAATATTATGTTATTGTACTGAAGTCTGAAGTTGAAGTCTGCTTAGTTTTGTGCTGACGTTTGTAAAGCAAATTGGACAAACCACAGAGAATGATGAGATGTGCAGAAGTGTCAACAGCGACAGTTTGCAAAGGATACATGTTCTTTATTTCTAACCTTCTATCCCAATTTACTGAACTTTTACACATCAGTTGCATGATATATTGTAGCCATACCATTAGATGAAATTCAAACAGAAATAGACAGCTATTGTACTATTTTAAAAGTCCTGAATGTAGTGTTTGTTGAACCATAGCAAATAACATCTAAAAAGAAAATATATGTTTGACATATTTATTGTAGTAAATATATCTGGTTTCTAACATTTCAGTCGGAATGCCACTTAAAAACGAGGGTCTCTCTGCCTTGCAACTTTATTTGGAAAAGAATATGGTGTGGTGGCCTTTCATTGCTTTAGTCTGTTTCACATGTTCAGACTTGTTTGTATATGGCTGCTTCTCAAAGTCGGGTCAATATCCCTGGCCTGTTTCCTACTGTATTTACATGCATTCTCTCACTGTGGTCATATTGTGTTTCAGTACCTCTGGCAGCCAAGTTGTACTGAAATAACTAGCGCTGAGTTGCTTTACTTTTTATTCGAACGCAACACAAGCATCTGGGATACTCGCGTATTAGTCAGGATCATTCTCTCTCTGAGACAGAAAAGTGGCATTTGTAAACAAATCTGTGATTTCATTGGATTGCATAGTACAGTATCACAAGTGTTAAAAAAACAAAACAAAAAAAACAATATGAGTTTAAAAAAAAAGGCATGATTTGTCAATACTAATCAAAATGTAACTTCTTTGGGTTTTATTTATTTTATTTTCATTTAACGTTTATTTAACTAGGCAAGTCAGTTAAGAACAAATTCTTATTTACAATGACGGCCTAGGAACAGTGGGTTAACTGTCTTGTTCAGGGGGTTCCCTTTGGCTCTGTAATAACTTTATAGTGGGGTAATCAACGACTTGCTGACCAAATCATTAGAATTTATCACTTGGGTTCAATGTGGATAAAAACTATTTCACAACCTATATTTTCGGAGAAACATATATTTGTGGGGTAATCCAGCAGAGAGCAGAGACTCGTCATCCTATGCGTATATACAGGTGAAGTCGGAAGTTTACATACACTTAGGTTGAAATCATTAAAACTCGTTTTTCAACCACTCAACCACAAATTTCCTGTTAATAACAAACAATAGTTTTGGCAGGTCGGTTAGGACATCTACTGTGTGCATGACACAAGTAATTTTTCCAATAATTGTTTACAGACAGATTATTTCACTTGTAATTCACTGTATCACAATTCCAGCTAATTGACATCATTTGAGTCAATTGGAGGTGTACCTGTGGATGTATTTCAAGGCCTACCTTCAAACGCAGTGCCTCTTTGCTTGACATCATCGGAAAATCAAAAGAAATCAGCCAATCAGCCAAAAAATTGTAGACCTCCACAAGTCTGGTTCATCCTTGGGAGCAATTTCCAAACGCCTGAAGGTACCACGTTCATCTGTACAAACAATAGTACGCAAGTATAAACACCATGGGACCACGCAGCCACCATACCGCTCAGGAAGGAGCTGTCTCTCTGTCTCCTAGAGATGAACGTACTTTGGTGCAAAAATTGCAAATCAATCCCAGAACAACAGCAGAGGACCTTGTGAAAATGCTGGAGGAAACAGGTACAAAAGTATCAATATCCACAGTAAAATGCGTCTTATATCGACATAACCTGAAAGGCCGCTCAGCAAGGAAGAAGCTGCTCCAAAACCGCCATAAAAAAGGCAGACTACGGTTTGCAACTGCACATGAGGACAAAGATCGTACTTTTTGGAGAAATGTCCTCTGTCCTGATGAAACATAAATAGAACTGTTTGGCCATAATGACCATCGTTATGTTTGGAGGGAAAGGGGGAGGCTTGCAAGCCGATGAACACCATCCCAACCGTGAAGCACGGGGGTGGCAGCGTCATGTTGTGGGGGTGCTTTGCTGCAGGAGGGACTGGTTCACTTCATAAAATAGATGGTATCATGAGGGAGAAAAATTATGTGGATATATTGAAGAAACATCTCAGGACATCAGTCAGGAAGTTAAAGCTTGGTCGCAAATGGGTCTTCCAAATGGACATTGACCCCAAGCATACTTCCAAAGTTGTGGACAACCAAGTCAAGGTATTGGAGTGGCCATCACAAAGCCCTGACCTCAATCCTATAGAAAATGTGTGTGGCAGAACTGAAAAAGCGTGTGCGAGCAAGGAGGCCTACAAACCTGACTCAGTTACACCAGCTCAGTCAGGAGGAATGGGCCAAAATTCACCCAACTTATTGTGGGAAGCTTGTGGAAGGCTACCCGAAACGTTTGACCTAAGTTAAACAATTTAAAGACAATGCTACAAATACTAATTGAGTGTATGTAATCTTCTGAACCCCTGGGAATGTGATGAAAGAAAAAAAGCTGAAATAAATCATTCTCTCTACTATTATTCTGACATTTCACATTCTTAAAATAAAGTGGTGATCCTAACTGACCTAAGACAGGGAATTTCTACTAGGATTAAATGTCAGGAATTGTGAAAACTGAGTTTAAATATATTTGGCTAAGGTGTATGTAAACTTCAGACTTCAACTGTATATATATGTATATATATAGTTGCGTATATGTACAGTACCAGTCAAAAGTTTGGACACACCTACTCATACAAGGGTTTTTCTTTATTTTTTACTATTTTGTGCATTGTAGAATAATAGTGAACACATCAAAACTATGAAATAACACATATGGAATCATGTAGTAACCAAAAAAGTGTTAAACAAATCAAAATATATTTTATATTTGAGATTCTTGAAAGTAGCCACCCTTTGCCTTGCTGACAGCTTTGCACACTCTTGGCATTCTCTCAACCAGCTTCAAATGGAATGCTTTTCCAACGGTCTTGAAGGAGTTCCCACATATGCTGAGCACTTGTTGGGTGCTTTTCCTTCACCCTGTGGTCTAACTCATCCCAAACCATCTCAATTGGGTTGAGGTCAGGTGATTGTGGAGGCCAGGTCATCATTCTACAATGTAGAAAATAGTAAAAATATAGAAAAACCCTGGAATGAGTAGGTGTGTCCAAAATTTTGACTGGTACTGCATTTTATTAAGGGGATAGGTAACTCAAATTACAAAATGATACATAGGTTTCCTTACCATGCAAGCAGTCTATGGGCAAGTTATGACAGCAATTCAGGTTTGGTTTAGTTTCCCTGGCACTGTTTTCACATGCTAACATTTGACTAATTCAGCAATTTCTTAAATGATGTACAATTGATTGTGAAGCTTATTAAAGTCACTAATAGAGTTTTTGAAAATTATGCACGAAAAATGCTAATATTGGTCCCATGACTTGAATGGGATTTGTCCCACAAATGCTAAAAGATTAGCATGTGGAAGTGCTGCCGGTGAAACTAAACCAAAGCATGGATTGCTGTCATACCTTGTCCATAGACTGCTTACAGGGTAAAGATACCAATATGTAATTTTGTAATTTGTGTGAATTATCCCTTTAACTTTAACATTTTGTTTTTGCTCGACTCATTTTGTGTTTCTTTTCTATGAGAACTTTCAAATGTCCCTCGCCGATCCAAACTAGAGATATATTTTTTTATTGATGATAAGCAAGAGATTGTATTTGGCTCATCTCGTGGTTGGCATGTGTTCAGTGGTACATTGCCTTACTTGTACTGTCTAGCAGAGTCATATGAGGCCATTGGTTAAAGCATGTTTATCCCATGTATGACGAGGTCAGGGACATCTGTTGTTCTGATGCTCAACATAGCAAACAATATGTTTTGAATTTAGATTATATGTGTTGATTAAGCCTTATCTTTCTTATTTACAAAATCTATATTGATTTAAATATGCTTTGTAGATTAAAGTAGATGAGTTAATCTGCTGGTCTCCCCCATGTTGTCGCTGAGTTGCGAGGGGAAGAGGAGTTATAATAATCCAGAGATATAATCCTATGATTCTTTCAAGCTTTTTTGTGTTGTTAAATGCCAGGCATTTGTTTTGATTTAATATCATCCTAATCTGCTTTAGCTGCCAGTCGGTCGCTGTCTAGCATTAGAGCAGGCTGGATTTAGTCTATTCCATGCATAGCCTTTAAAACTCTGACGGGGCATGAAGGCAAGAGAATAGCATAGAAATAAATGAAGCCAGATAGCAACTCAAACTTAAAACGTTAGTGACTGACCATCCATTACTGCTCACAGAAACCTAAACGCTATAGTCGTACACCATGATGTGCTCAGTAATTATTAGAGAACTAATCTGTGTGATTGACCATCCATTTTTCGAAAGTTTGGGACTATAAGGTTCTATCTGCTTTTTGTAAAAATGTTGTTACTGACATAGCATTGTTCTGTTCACTGTTCTCTACCTATAAAATACTCCAAAAACCGACTTTAATGTTAAGTTCGAAAGAATACAAGATAAAAATCGCTGACAATTTTAAAGCAGTGAGGGATCGGCACTTTAAACCAAATTTTCTCAGAATCATATTTTTTTGCAAATAGAACATTATAGTCCCAAGCTCTCGAATTGCTAACAGAAACTTAAATGCTAGTGTCGTAAACCATGATGTGCTCAGTAATTATTAGGGAACTAATCTGTGTTACAATACTGTAGATTTATCGTGTGCATGTAAAATCTGGATGTTTTACATGAAAGGTTTGTTATTATCCTGTTTGGTTATTATCCTGTTTGATGTGATGCACGAATGTTGAGAACTGTGGATGCTGACTGAAACATGCCACTTGCATTGTAATCAGGTGACAATATATTCAAATGTCTTCAGAACACTCATTGTTTCTTCTTCTTACTGTCATCCTTTGATGATGCTGCTGATAGTTAATCATGAATTATTTTTTAAAATAAATTATTTCTATAGAATGAGTCTTGTCATTAATGTGTATTAAAAGTCTATGAGGTACATGCATAGCTAAGTCTTATTCTTATCTCTTATCCAGGAGGATAATCAGGAAGAGCATACAACCTAGGCCATGAACTATGAGTGTTGCTGAGGGCAGCACCTGCGTGGAGAACCTTTTAGGACGTATTGTTCTGTAAAAAGTTTAGCCAAACTATCTGTACAGAATCCAACAGGTCCTTCTGGGAATCTTATTTAATAGGTATTTACTGTCATAGCTAGTTTAAAATAATTGAACTGTCATATAAAGCTTATCCTCATTATTTTCCAGTGCTATTTTTACTCTGTTGTTTATTGTAAGTAGATTCAGTTCCTGGAAGATCTCTTTACTGCCTCTGACTTGCCCTGTCCAATATTATTAGGTGCTATGAGTTCAGCCTGCGCTAAATCTGTTAATGCATAAGACCATAAGAGCCTCTTATGTTCCAGGCAGGTCGGGGTGAAGACACATCAGATTAATATTTGATCATGCAGAAGGGCCCTTAATCAGATCTGCTTATTCCCTCAGCTGAGTGCTCCCCAGCAATTATCATAATTGTTGCTGCTAAACACGCTTGTCTTTACGGCTGCCTGTCTGGCTGACTGGATGCCTGGCTGGTTGGGTGTGAGTGAGCCTATCTACGTGCTCCTTGAGAAGGGGATTCCAGCACCAAACCCAATTAATGCTAAGAAAACAGATGGCTGGGCTGGGCTGCAGAGGGGAGGGGAGGGCCTATGGAGGGCTGAGGCTGGGCTGGCCGCGCCTGTTCCTGCCCACTATGAGCGCTGTGCCCCAGAGTCTCTCTCCAGTCTCTCTACTATACCTCCTCCACTGTACCTCCTGGAGCTACCTGGAGCTCTAGAGGACACACTCAGTAATACCCTTCTCAGCTACGCCAAGAGCCTCGGCTGATAAGAGTGAAATCAAAGCTGCACATCACAAGGAAAATTACTATTAGAGACTAAAAATATCTCTATTAAAATGCACAGCTTATAGATGTTCTCCAGGCCGCCAGAGTGGGCCTGCCTGACTGACTTACTACCTGACAGCCTGACTGACTGACTGACTGACTGCCTGACTGCACAGTTCATCCTGCCTCAGCTCCCACTCTCCGCTTCCTCACCCCTGCCTCTCTCTCTCTCTCTCTCTCTCTCTCTCTTGGTCGCCTTCCTCATCTGTCTCTTGTCAAGCTCTTCATCTCAATCTCTCTTCTGTGTCCTGTACTTATTTTTAATGTTTCTGTAAGCCTTATGTTGTAATTAATTAATTATGAAATTATTACTTATGCTTGAATTAATACATCTTTTAATATGTAATATGTAATAATAATGAATTATTATTTTATATCTTATATTTAATTAACAATGTTTAAAAAAACATATACCTGTGTGTTAAAGGTATACAGGAAATTATGATTTAGCTTACTGTATACCTTCTAACTGAAACTGACATAGTCAGGATGCCACCCAGCTGTACCCCCACTGTGAATAGTGTGGACAACATCCCCTCATGCCAGCCAGCTGGAGAGGAGAGGACGCGGCACACACAAACCTTCTGCTTTGTTATAGGATCAGTAGGGTAGATGTGATTTCAGCCCATCGGTATGTGGAACTCTCAGCACTCACGGTTCCCGAAAGTCATACTCAGGCAGAAGTGTGCCTGTCCATGTGATTACACACTCTAGCCAGTCCTGTTAAACAGGGGAGGGTTCACAGGCTCACATATACACACAGGACACAGGATACACACACACACACACACACACACACAGGACACGGGCTCACACACATACAGGACACACACACACATACAGGACACGCACACACACACACACACACACACACACACACACACACACACACACACACACACACACACACACACACACACACACACACACACACACACACACACACACACACACACACACACACACACACACACACACACACACACACACACACACACACACACACACACACACACACACAAACAGTACACATGTAGCCCAACATGTGTGCCTCAGCTGTCAGATAAGGAGAATGCTGCAACAGTCAAGCTCCATACAACTGGTGGCAGGATGGGTATGAATGAGGAGCTTTCAGCGATCCAATGTGTCACGTCCTTAGTCCCCAAAATGTACTGAATATTTGTAGATGTTGTTTTCTATACATTAACAGTGCATCTGAAGGTACTTGTGTAGGTAGAATGGTTAATTGACACATCATTACAGTTTTACTGCAGTTCATTGCAGTTTTAAGTCGGTGTAACAGTTTGAAATGTGAAAACGACCACTACATTCTGACTTTCCTATAGTCCTCCCCATCGTTTTTAAACTATCTCCGATTAATAAGGTGTCAGCTAAGCGGTTTGTCATAAACATGTCCTCAGAATAAATGAGTCTTTTGGACTGAGTGTTGTCTGTATGAAAGCCATCTATCGTTCTGAAGGCATGCCACTGTGTGGAGGAAACACTGGAGAGAGATTGCATCCCATTAATCTGGGCTGACTGGCTGGAAATTGCATCTTTGTAATGAGTATTAGGTGTGCATCTACATGAATTAAAGCTAAATGAGCGGCTGATTGATCACATACTCCCAAATGATGCTCCTCCCGTGATCATTATTGTTTAAAAGTGACTATCATATCAGGATGATTAAAAACCAGGCTCTGGAGGGAGAGGAAGAAAAAAGAAACATGAATCAGGAAATTTGAGTATTTGAATGATTTGTCTGGTATTGGCTAGAAGCTGCAATGTATTCCCAGTTCCAGTTGTTCTTGTGGATTATAGTGTAAAATGAAGAGCTGAACAGAGGCAGGAGTGATGGCTGTTTATCTACCAATGTTAAACATCTGCTTTTAGAGATACAGTACAGTAGGCTATGTCAATCCTTTGGTATTCAGGTCAAAGTCCATCTCACTACCTGTGTGGTCTGTCCCCTGTTTTTCTACTTGATCTTCATGTATCTTTTCCCATTTCCCAATAAACTGCCCTGCCCTCCCCTTTGAGACCTCAGACTGGACACTGCTAAACCCTCTGAGCCATGCCCAGTCTGGATGGTGTTCCATTCTAAACATGGACGCCATCCGTCTAGCCAGCGGATAATCTGAAAGCAGTACGCATTTAACAACTCCATACCAGATTCAGACACCACACATTCAGTCAACTGACCGCTGGAAGGATAATTTTTTTGAGGAATCTGGCAACATGAAAGGGTCTCTAAGGGTAAACAGAGTGCACAGGGTATGTTTGAAGTCGCGCCAAAAAGTTCAGGTGTTTTTATAGACACTGAGGCATTTATGCGGTCTAAACTATATGTCTGGAGTCGCCTACACAATGCTGCTACACACAACCCCATGCCAGGTATTCACTTACTTCATAAAGTAGAGTGAAACGGCAGGCAGCTGAATTGGTTCAGTTTGAGTCACTTACATAAAATGTTGATTGTTCAGAGTTCAGAACTCCCTAGTTGTGTACAGTACTGTATGCCTAGGGTACTGTGTCATCACATCGAAACAGCTGGACAGAACACATTATCCTTTCCAAGTTCCAAACATTCATCCAACCTGCAATTACTACATTCTGAAACTTTGAAAGTAGCTTTTTATCAGTGATTGCTGCAATTGTTACAAAACGGGCACTGTAATTTTACAGAGTTGGATTTGGCACATGTGGGGTGTAGAACACCTTATTTAGTAAAGATCCGACTGAAGAGAGAGTCGTCACCTTGTTTCTCGACATATTTACTGTACCTGGACACGATAATGTTCCACTATAATGTCTTTGTGGTAATTATTCTGCCAAGCACCCTGTTGGGGTAATTATACTAAAACCCTAATTAGCCGCCGCATCAAGATGTAAACCCCTAAAGCCCCAGTATCCTCCTCTTTCCCCACCTCACCTCTTTCCCCACCTCACCTCTTTCCCCACCTCACCTCTTTCCTCACCTCACCTTTGTTTCAGAGATGTACTTATCTGGCCATTTCAACTTCATATCTTACCTTGCAGTGTACTGAGGTGTACAATAAAAATACATTGAGTTGCCTGAGGTTAGTAAAGTTCAACTTAACTAAAGCAAGTTGTGTTCTTAAAATATATTAGATTTAATGATGCAAAACAAGTACAGCCAGAAATTACTTTGTAAATGCATTGTTCAAGAAATTAGATATCAATATTATATTTTTTTCATTTGATTTTTGCTCTGCCCCTACAGAGCTGTATATGGTTTGCAGGAATGTACGGACTGAGTGATGTTTGAATGTTTTACTCCAAATGTTTACAGAACGGTCCTTAAAAAATGGGCTTTGTAAATGCAGTGGTAATTTTGCTTTGTGCGTGGAAGGTCATCAGACAGACCACTCACCATATTACAACAACAGAGACATTAGAAATAGTGATCAAGTCTTCCCCTGCCTGCATTTTCTCACCTTAAATTATTCAGAGGTAAGTCTTCTTATTCAGCATACTGTGTGTTTTCCAGTGACAAAGCTAGCCCAGCGCTAATAGTTTCACTGTGTCTGCCGTTTTATGACTGACATAGCAATAAGCAGATTGTACAGATATTTATGCCATCTGCAGCTCAGAGAGATAATTAAAGTATATAAATTAATCAAGTGCAATTAATTAAAGGCTTTATGTTCACAGCAGTACATCTTTGCATGTATAATTTATATTTATTGATCTGTTTGGTTTCATTAGCCTATGTGATAACACTGGAAATGCATTAGAGGGGAAAATGCACAATTAGCATGCTGCAAGGTCTGCTCGTAATTGATAGATCAGCGCTCGTTCCCCGCAGATATGAAGCTGTGTAAACTGTCATAAGCAGTTACAATCGATGACTGATATTTCGCGCCATGTCTCCACGTTGATAAATGTTGTTTTTGAAAGCAGCCCCCATGCTTAATGGGAGGCTGATAGGCATGCAGAATTTACTGTTTAATCAGGCTAAAGAATTTATTGCGGCTCCTCCGTAGCCTGGGAGTGTGTGTTGTTGGTTGGTTGAAATGTATGATTGGTCTCTATAAGTGCTATGCTGATGTTATTTGCTCCAGTCAGCAACCAATATGGCTGAAGCATTAAGAGCTTTGTGCTTCCCAGCTGATTTTTCATTGACTCTGCTGCCATCGTTCATCACCGGGCCTGTTTCTCTCCACTCTGCACTACGACTATCTGACTGAGGAGAGAGGAACCAGGCTAGGTAGTCACTTTTCATCCCCACTGTTTTCACTGCATTCACAGTTTCTTTCTCCAGTACAATCACTATGTATACTATTTTCAAAAATACATGTTTTGTTCAGTAACAGTGAGAGGAAGCAACTAGAAATTCCCAGAGGGGTCAAAATACATACAGTATCTTATGGTGAGGTGTAGTCATCATTGAATTACAGAGATGACATGTAGATTGACCCACAGAGGACAGATCCACATACAGAATGACAGTATCTAGTTCTGTTGACCCAATGCGCGTGTCTCACTGACCCCGCCAACCTACTCTATGTCCAGAAGGTGCTACCTTGACAACCTGAAGGAGGATAAATGACAGTGCTGCTCTACACTACTCATTCTCCTAAATGAGGTTTAAAAGGTTCCATCTCCCCTTCTTGAATTGATTATGTGTTTATTGATAAAGAATTACTGAGCCCCATTGTGGTCCTCCCAAAAAATCTCATGCTTTATTAACTGCACTTTCTATCCACATACTGCAGCTTACTTCTGTTCTGCCTGCTCAGGCCTCCACGACAGCCTCACAATATTCTTATGAACCATTTCATCATAAAGATGGAATCATCTTCAAAGAGTAGCTCCTATTTGGTGTAATTACATATTTTTATTGTGTTGTTTGGTATAGTGACATATTTGAAAGCACTGTCATGGCGTCAATGATCATTCATGTGGCTTGAAAACAGAATTACAGTAAATAGGAAGTGTGTTTATGGGCACCACATGTTGTCCACTGAGACCAGCTTCTGTTTATTCCCAGGGTTTAGTGTGAAGGAGTATCATTTCCTCTCTCATGGAGAGATGCCTCTTCTATACCTTAGATACCCAACCTTGTCATTGTCACCCTGCTTCATTGTATGACAGGGACTGAAGCAGGTTAAGAAAGGATATGCAGTTTGGAAGTGAGCCATTTTATGTATTAGACAGTATGCCGGCCCATTGGGGTTTCTTTGCCTGGTTACCCACACTCCTTGATCTGGCCAAACACTGTGCCACACCCACGAACGTTAGTTTAATGAGTCTGGATCTGAGTACCTCCCCGACGTCTGATTGGTCTAGAAGCCGATGGGTTGAGGCAGAGCTAGAACACACGTGGGTAAAGCAGCGGTTTGAAAATTCGTCATTGGCTTTGATACTCAGTTTGGTTAGAGACAATCCAATCCCTGATTACTTTGTTATGTACAATGCCCCTTGTGCGGCCTCGTCACCACACACCATCAATCAATCAAATGTATTTATAAAGCCCTTCTTACATCAGCTGATGTCACAAAGTGCTGTACAGAAACCCAGCCTAAAACCCCAAACAGCAATCAATGCAGGTGTAGAAGCACGGTGGCTAGGAAGAACTCTCTAGAAAGGCCAGAACCTAGAAACGAGTTCAATGATGGCAGTCTCAGACTAAAATATGTAGCGAACGACAGAGCAGCTGAAGAATTTAGTTTGAGTCGTCAGGCTAGGGGTTTCTAAGCCCGTTTTGCAGCTGGAAGCCAGACTTTTACATACATTTTTGCCCTGTGTCTCAGGCAATTTCCTCTCCCTCTGTCACTGTTAATGCTCACAGAAACAACACCCCCTGTTTCAGGTTGCAGGGCTGTGCTGTAAGAGAGGCAAGGGCTCTGTGCCGTATAGCGAGCCACTCAGATTCTCAGTCTTTTGTACACCTGCTAGTTTCCTGTTCTCTTGTCCAATATTTACAGCTAGTAGTCTATCCATGGTATAAATGATTAGGGTTATTGAAATTTTGCCGAACCGATGCATATAGAAAAATATTTATGATTTGTTTCGTAAAGTGATTTCATTTTATTTTTCACCTAGATGAGAGAGATTGTTACGTTTTCAAATGTTAAAGCTAGTGGCAAAAAAATGCAACATTTGGAATTTAAGGCGAGCGAGTGTCTGTTGTTGAATAATGCAGAAACAGATCTGTTTGCCCATAAGTAACAGAAACTCTCTAACCTTCTCTCCTCCCCTCTCAGACCCATCTCTGAATCCAACCCTGAGATAGTAACAGCTGGAAATGTTTGTGGCTGGGCTCTTCTCTTTCTGATTCCCCCCGCCATTCCTCTGACTGTGGTGCGGAAGGAGTGTGGGCTGGGCTGGGCTGAGAGCAGAGTAGGGCCATATTGACACTGCTGGTGTACCGCCGTATCCCTTTAAAACCACTATGGGGGCTATCTGATTTCCCTGCAATGGATCCCCAGAGAGAGAGGCAGCTTCCATTTTTCTTAACTTGTGTATAAGTAAACTGGCTGGTATAAGACCTGGCTGGGAGGTCAAATCAATCTCTGCTATTTATTACATAGAAATGTGACACTCCTTCTTAAATGCTCCTGTCCCCAGTGATTTAGCCCCGGGCCTGCGTTCTGTCTGCCCAGTGTCAGTGTGTATGCATGCAACGGAGACCATCTAGCCGGGTGCTTTACGACCGCTGCGGCCAAATTGTCTTTTTCTCTGTGACTCGCCTCGTGTAAACAAAGATGGGTTAATATGCTCTTTGATGACAGTTTTATGTAAAGGCTTTTAGGCAAGGAGTGTGTATCATATTTACTGTAAGTACACTTCAAGTACAAAGACAAGTTAATGCAGCATGAATTAGTAAGGATTGTAGTCATGAACAGGTCATCTTTTTCAATAAAGTGCATATAAATAAATATGATTGTTATCTTGCTAGTCCTAGATACAAATCCACTTGTTTGTATTCTGTTGCACAGGCCAGTGTAGAGCACTGGGGCAATGATACTGATTAGCCCTTTAAGAAGTGATACAATTTGTATTTCTGTGGGAAGCAGTAGAGGTCTGTTTATTGCGTGACAATGTGATATTGTGCTCCTCATGCTGTCTTAATTGGAAACAGTCTCTCCCCACAAAAGGTGCACAAGGCCCTTGAATTTTGTAAGGCAATCTCACCCCTCCTCCCTCCTTCCCTTCCTCCTTCCCTCCCTCTCTTCTTCTCTCTCGCAGAAGAGTAGTGAAAACCCCTAAAGCATTTCCTTAATCCTCCAGAAGACCATGCTCTCCCATTAAATATGGTACCTGTGGACAAACAATAGATTTTTCCATAATAATAACGTTGAAGTGTTCATTATGAGTGTCTAATGGAGCTAGTGGACTCGGCCTGACCAGACATTCAGAGAAGCTCTCCTTTTGATCAGCAGCATGGGGTTAATCCATGGGAAGAAATAATGGAGCTATTGGAGAGGGAGAGGGAGGGGAGAGGGAGTATCGAACTGTGTTGAATTTACAGCCGAGAGGGCTCAGTAAAAGGATGATTTTTAGAGCCTCTCGCTGCGTATTGAAGGAAAGACTGTCTGACAAGTCATCAATGAGCCCTGGCGCTATACTAAACTAATGAAAGCCGCATTTGATCTTCTCCGAAGAGGTTCAATACTACTCCTGCTATTATTTAAGTCCTCAGCTTCACCCAAACCTGTTTTCAGATCCACAGAAATCGTTAGATAGCTGCGACGGAGTGAACTGTGTTTGTAAGTATCTGATGAGAGGAGGAAGTATTTTAACAGGTTATAATGTATCCCTGCTGTATGCATCTACTGGATACTTCCTGGTCTCTGGATATTCCTCTCTTTTCTCTTTATACCTTGGCCATTTGGGTAAAAATATTGCCTGTGTTCTCATTATTACCTACATTTTCTAGTTTGTAATTTCCTTGACAAAAACGGACCACCTAATATCTGCCTAATGGACCAACCGGGTAATGTAAAATGCACATGAAAACACTATTGAGTCACATTTTATTCAACCATTCAGCAGAGTGCTGCATAGTCTTTGCTTGGTGTGTTCTAAGAAGTTTCTCATAAACCATTTATAAAACAGAAATATTTTCTTAGCTGTGGTAAATCTAACGTGCTATGTGTCGTCTTTTTACTCATAACTGGTAGAAATGCAGTTATATCTCAAAGCCTCTACAGTAGGGTGTCTGTCAACCTTAAGTATACCATCATAAGGCTATTTTATGCCGTGGCCTTGTCTATATTTCACCTTTTGTGCTTTGAGAGGAGGCCACCTGAAAGTCAGCAGATAAATTCTGCCCACAAAAATGATATAATCTTATCTTTTGTTTATAGATTTTCCAAAAACATTGAAGGCTGCCAGTGCTGTATTATTTTCTCATTGAAGCAAAATGAAAATAAAGCCCAGTTGTTGAATTTATATTTGAGCTCCAACATTAAGAGGCCATCCCGACCTCACTGGAGAGACGGGCAGGATGAAAGATTTGGTCTGAGTCTTTGCCAGTGAACGAGGCGATGCGTCATCTGCTAACTTCAATGCTGTGCTCTGCACTGCAAGCAAAACAACCCCATCCCTGCACTTGAACTGGAGTGTTTCAAGGTTATGTTAACTGAAACATGTTGAAGTAATAATATAAACACAGTGATAACCGGCAGTTTGGAAGATTTCTGTAATAAATCAGAGACCATAGAAGGCCTGACTGAAATTTGTGAGGACATAGGATTGGGCAAAACAATTACTCTCTGCTTATAAACACAAGTGCTGCACATGGAATTCCTCATTTATGAAGACCCCCTCTCCACCACTGTAAATAGATCATCGTAACCTAATTTGTAATGTCTCCAAAACTTAAACCACATACTCATGTGTCTCTTATGTCTCCCTCAAGTCTGTGTATAACTGTTCATCTACTAAGCAGCATCGTCAGCTTGGCTCTATTCTGTGTAGGCAGTCCCAATGTGTCCCAGTCGTGTCAGTTTAGGACCAGAGCCCATTCTGTGTAGGCAGTCCCAATGTGTCCCAGTCGTGTCAGTTTAGGGCCAGAGCCCATTCTGTGTAGGCAGTCCCAATGTGTCCCAGTCGTGTCAGTTTAGGACCAGAGCCCATTCTGTGTAGGCAGTCCCAATGTGTCCCAGTCGTGTCAGTTTAGGACCAGAGCCCATTCTGTGTAGGCAGTCCCAATGTGTCCCAGTCGTGTCAGTTTAGGACCAGAGCCCATTCTGTGTAGGCAGTCCCAATGTGTCCCAGTCGTGTCAGTTTAGTGCCAGAGCCCATTCTGTGTAGGCAGTCCCAATGTGTCCCAGTCGTGTCAGTTTAGGACCAGAGCCCATTCTGTGTAGGCAGTCCCAATGTGTCCCAGTCGTGTCAGTTTAGGACCAGAGCCCATTCTGTGTAGGCAGTCCCAATGTGTCCCAGTCGTGTCAGTTTAGGGCCAGAGCCCATTCTGTGTAGGCAGTCCCAATGTGTCCCAGTCGTGTCAGTTTAGGACCAGAGCCCATTCTGTGTAGGCAGTCCCAATGTGTCCCAGTCGTGTCAGTTTAGGGCCAGAGCCCATTCTGTGTAGGCAGTCCCAATGTGTCCCAGTCGTGTCAGTTTAGGGCGAGAGCCCAGAGGCATGTCTAGGGCTATTGCCTATTGCCAAAAGCCTAGTTCAGGAGCTGAGTTGTAGTAGGAAAAGAGGGAGGGGGGGCCAGAGAGAGAGGGAGATATGGGTGGGAGAGCTGTCGCACATGTGATGAGAGAAGGATGTATGGAGGGAGAGAGGGAGAAAGAGAGAGAAGGAGGTGGGGAAAGAGGGAGGGAGGGCGTTAGCTGCAGGCAGCCAGGGCCGTGCAACGGTTAGGCCTGCTAATCCTCACATATATATTCTCCTAATTAATCCTGATTACCACTTTTTAATCGCCCTGCTCGGCCTGCCCTGAAATAAAGTGACACTTGCTAATGAATTAAACCTGCAATTTACAATTGCTCCACTATTCCCTCCACTGGTTCCCACAGCCGTGTGTGTTAACGTTGGTCCCATGTGGCCAATGTTAATAGTAGCAGCCCCCCCAGTCAGTCAGTTAGACAGTTAGTTTAGTTCAGTGGTGTATGGTGTGGTCTCACTTCACTCCGTGCTAGTTAACTGCTCAGCGTTTGGATGACACCTGCACTCTTTTATAGGGACTGGGAAATGATGGTGGTAGGTAGGGGTGTGCAGGGAGGGGAGTGGTCAGTCCCCCTTCCTGCAGTTAGATGAATGAACTATAAAGGTGGAAATGACGGTGTCAAATGTGAAATAGTAATATGCTGTTTGCTAGATATTGTGAAACCCTGATAAAGACAGCTTGTCTGAATGATTTCATGTATTGTATCAGAACTACAGTGTCTGCTTTTCTTCTTTTCCCAGACTTCCCAAGTCTTTGCTCTCGAGGATGAAACAGTTAGTAGTCAGAGTATGTGCACAACAAAAAGTATATCTTTGAGCCTCTGACATTGAAAATTAGAAGGATTTATAACAGTTTGTGTGACTCCTTGGCTTATTACCATTCAGAATGTGATCAGATCAGAACCACTGGTAAAGCCGTGTCAAATCCAATCAAATCTGTTTAAGTCCAAAGAAGGTATAACCAGATAGGCTAGATACACTGACCTGGCCCTTTACTTCCGGGTCAGTGGCGGCCGCCGCAGCAGCAGCCAGCGACAAGGCCAGTCAGGCCACAGCAGTAATGGTTAACAAATTAACTCGTTCCCCCTGTGGTTCGGCCCTCTGCCACCCTCATTTGAGTCAGTCCATCCCTGGGAGATGGGATCCTGTGAAGCAGTGATTGTTTCCACGATTAGGTGGAGTGGAGAGAACCAGAGCCGTGGAGCCATGGATCTATCTCCATCCCTCCTATGGAATCCCCCCTCACACACCCTCCCACAGCCCCTGCCTGAAAACAATAGCCAGCTGTCGCCCGCCTGCTGATGTACCTTTGATCAGCCAAATGAAGGCTGCTGGCATTTCTTATGGAGTGGAGATTGCTTATCGATTTATATCAAAATATTCATGCTAATCCCGGGGCAGCGCAGACTATTTTCAGGACGGGTTAGCAATCAGAGCTGCCTGTCCTGTCTGAGACAATCTGCTGAGCTGGGATGTCTAATCAGCCTGGGGTCCTGCAGTCAAATGCACTTTGCTGTTTAGATTTGGACCCCTGACATTGATGGAGGAGTCCAGAGAAAGGTGTTGACAAACCAAATTGTTTGTTCCAGCACTATTTTGCCAGAGATCAAGTCCAGAGTAATGTGCAGTGAATTTGTTCATTACGTGACCAAGCCGGGCCCTGCCAAGCAGAGGAGAGGAGAGGTGTGGGGTTGGTTTCACCACTATCACTGCTGTTGGAGAAGAGGGTTTAACAGTATTTGTGTGTGTTGGGGGGGGGGGGGGGGTTATGGGGGGTCGGTTGCAAATCAAGGAGGTTGAAGGAGCTTGGAGAGCAGAGCAGTCAGTTGGCTTTGTGTGGCCCTGCCCTGAGAAACTGTCATGGGAGGCTCAGGCAGATTGGATTATTTCAAGGAGCAGCCAGGACAAGACGTCTATGCTCTCTAAACTAGTCATTACTCAGTCTAGTCTGTTCACACTGGCTGAGATTGTACACACTCTCCCAGGCTTTGTTTGGGGTTTCTTGGTCTTGTTAAAAGATATACAGTAGGCAGACAATGGACCCACTGAGTATCCCAGGTGAGATTCTGCTTTTCCAGACACCTTCACAGACAACATTCTAACGAATAACCTTGCTTCAAGTGGTCAAGAATCTTGTCTTGACAATTATGTTATTAGTGTACATGATCTACATTACTACTGCACATGCATACAGTTTATAGGACAGAGACAGTCACATATTTGAATTAAAACTCCATATGCCTGGTATCAATGTTAATTTCTTAATCTGATTATGTCAATAATAATATTAGTATTACAGCAGCATTAAGCATGTATTTAGGCCAGACATGTGTTTGCATGTGTGAATCAAATAAAATACCATAAGGTTTTCATACCATCAGACCATCAGGGCCCTCCCTCCCTTGACTGGCACGACTTTCCTAGATTACAGTAGATTATGTTTCCTTACTTCCTGCAGCAAAGCCCCTCCCCCATGCATCCCTGTGACGAAGGCTCCTTCTAAATCTGTCTCAATACGGTAATGCTGTCATGCAGTTATTGCCGGAAGAAATCTGTGAAGAAAAAGCATTGCCAGAGCGGAGAGATTATCCCTGTAGAGGGTAAAGGGCTAATGTCCTGGCCATATGGCCCAGACTGACTGAGACTAGCTCTAACTGTCATGTCCTGTAGCTAGTCTAGTGTCCTGCTGCTTTAAGGTCAATCATACATCAGGTATTAGTGTCAGGTGGGGATTAATGCTTCAATGTTCCTTCACCTCAGACACAACATGGCTGTACAGTTACAGTACCTGGGCTGGGGATTTGGCACGCTGCCTTCCACCTGCCCTCGATAGCACCAGGGCATTCCTTCCTGGTCTGGAGCTAGACCTGGACCAATCACGGCAGAGCTCAGAGTAGAACATGCAGCTATGATGTGTCTCTGGCCTGGTTGTTTACTGTTTACCAGGCTGACACCGTGGTTAAGTCTTCCTGTTTGTTGTTTGTGTTTTTGTTAATGCTGTTGTTGCTGTCTGGCAGGGTTATTACTATGGTTGACTGACCCATACATTCTCTCTCTGGTTGATTTAGACTTCACTTACAGCAGCCAAACACAGGGCTGGACACTGCTGTCTGATGTATTATCCCATGTCTGTAATCAACATTTACTGTAGTTTCACCTCTGATATGAAGCGCCTTGTTTTACATTTATTGGTAATTCATCGATATGTACTTGTATACTCCAGTAATTTATAGATATGAATACGCCTGAGCAGCAATAGTTTTATGTAGAGAATAACAGCTATGCATAACCACATTTCATCCTATTTTTGTTGGAGTTAAAGCATTTTATTCTCCCTCAGAGGATAATGCTTCCTTCTGCCACACTATGGGCAGTGTACTGTACTCAGAGCCGTATATTTAGAGAGTTTGACCAACTTTTACAATGTTGTATATTGTTCTAATTCTAGACATTGAGTTACAAAGCATTGTTGAAATATTCCCCATGTAATGTTAATGGGGAAGGAACATGGCTGCTATAGAATGTTGAGGTGTCATGTAAATGCATCATAATGCAGAAACTGCATTGGCCCGACTCTCTAAATACTCTCTGACTGTACTGTATCTGTATGGTAATGCACTTAGACCATGGTGTGGAGGAATGTGTAGTCATCCACCAATGTTTAAATGATAAGTTGCTTGCAGAGTTTGAGTAAATGTAGTTTTTGTTCTCAGTCCAAGGTCTATGCCATATATCTCTTTTTGATCCATTACAAAATAAACCCTAGCTTTCTTTTCACACATTCAAATACACAATCTGACATAGTATTAAACAAAGTGGAAAACCTCAATCTCCCATTGGGTGTATATCAAATGCACTGTATAGTTGAACCTACTGCTGTGTTGAGGATGAGACAATATGTTGAGGTGAGGTGCATAGGGTGCATATGTACGGTACAATACAACACTAACCAGGATGTAAGGTGCAGGTGTCACCTAGTTTCTCGCTCTCTCTGTCACCCTGTGACATAAACAGCAGTTGTTTGGTATAAAAGGTGGGATGGATCCACGTGGGACCGACGACAACAATGCAGCAGATGGATGGGCTTTTTCATATGTGTAAATAGTCACAGCTAGCTATTAACATACCTCTGTGCAGATGGCAAACTGTAATAAAGTACAGACGATAAAACAAAGCCGTCTCTTCCTATGGCTGACACAAAGACCATGTTTGTTCATTTTTTACATACAGTGCAATACATTCTGTAACACGTGGGAACAATAACTCAACTGAATATTTAGGAGCTCTTGTTCCTGAATAGTAAACTTTTTAATGTAACCGTAAAATTATATATTTGGGTTTACTCAGTTTCATATCTGAGTTTTGTATTTTTCATGAGAAAAAATTGTAATTTAATGACTGATCATGAATCTCATGATAACAAAATTGTCCTAAATTTTTTGAGTGTGTGTATGACATGCAAATGTGAATGTGTTTGTGTTTGTCTGGATAGCGTGCAAGTGGTTTCAAACAGAATCACTCCAGACTGCAGCAGTGGCGGGTGTAGCAGTAGAGACTGGCCCACAACTGGACCCCCTCCAACTGGCTGAACTACTGCTCTCTGACTCCACTGACTAGAGAGAAGAGTAGAGGGACTGGTCCCCCTCCAACTGTCTGAACTACTGCTCTCTGACTCCACTGACTAGAGAGAAGAGTAGAGGGACTGATCCCCCTCCAACTGTCTGAACTACTGCTCTCTGACTCCACTGACTAGAGAGAAGAGTAGAGGGACTGGTCCCCCTCCAACTGTCTGAACTACTGCTCTCTGACTATACTGACTAGAGAAAAGAGTAGAGGGACTGGTCCCCCTCCAACTGTCTGAACTACTGCTCTCTGACTCCACTGACTAGAGAGAAGAGTAGAGGGACTGGTCCCCCTCCAACTGTCTGAACTACTGCTCTCTGACTCCACTGACTAGAGAGAAGAGTAGAGGGACTGGTCCCCCTCCAACTGTCTGAACTACTGCTCTCTGACTACACTGACTAGAGAGAAGAGTAGAGGGACTGGTCCCCCTCCAACTGTCTGAACTACTGCTCTCTGACTCCACTGACTAGAGAGAAGAGTAGAGGGACTGGTCCCCCTCCAACTGTCTGAACTACTGCTCTCTGACTCCACTGACTAGAGAGAAGAGTAGAGGGACTGGTCCCCCTCCAACTGTCTGAACTACTGCTCTCTGACTACACTGACTAGAGAGAAGAGTAGAGGAACTGGTCCCCCTCCAACTGTCTGAACTACTGCTCTCTGACTCCACTGACTAGAGAGAAGAGTAGAGGGACTGGTCCCCCTCCAACTGTCTGAACTACTGCTCTCTGACTCCATTGACTAGAGAGAAGAGTAGAGGGACTGGTCCCCCTCCAACTGTCTGAACTACTGCTCTCTGACTATACTGACTAGAGAAAAGAGTAGAGGGACTGGTCCCCCTCCAACTGTCTGAACTACTGCTCTCTGACTCCACTGACTAGAGAGAAGAGTAGAGGGACTGGTCCCCCTCCAACTGTCTGAACTACTGCTCTCTGACTCCACTGACTAGAGAGAAGAGTAGAGGGACTGGTCCCCCTCCAACTGTCTGAACTACTGCTCTCTGACTCCACTGACTAGAGAGAAGAGTAGAGGGACTGGTCCCCCTCCAACTGTCTGAACTACTGCTCTCTGACTCCACTGACTAGAGAGAAGAGTAGAGGGACTGGTCCCCCTCCAACTGTCTGAACTACTGCTCTCTGACTCCACTGACTAGAGAGAAGAGTAGAGGGACTGGTCCCCCTCCAACTGTCTGAACTACTGCTCTCTGACTACACTGACTAGAGAGAAGAGTAGAGGGACTGGTCCCCCTCCAACTGTCTGAACTACTGCTCTCTGACTCCACTGACTAGAGAGAAGAGTAGAGGGACTGGTCCCCCTCCAACTGTCTGAACTACTGCTCTCTGACTCCACTGACTAGAGAGAAGAGTAGAGGGACTGGTCCCCCTCCAACTGTCTGAACTACTGCTCTCTGACTACACTGACTAGAGAGAAGAGTAGAGGAACTGGTCCCCCTCCAACTGTCTGAACTACTGCTCTCTGACTCCACTGACTAGAGAGAAGAGTAGAGGGACTGGTCCCCCTCCAACTGTCTGAACTACTGCTCTCTGACTCCACTGACTAGAGAGAAGAGTAGAGGGACTGGTCCCCCTCCAACTGTCTGAACTACTGCTCTCTGACTCCACTGACTAGAGAGAAGAGTAGAGGGACTGGTCCCCCTCCAACTGTCTGAACTACTGCTCTCTGACTACACTGACTAGAGAGAAGAGTAGAGGGACTGGTCCCCCTCCAACTGTCTGAACTACTGCTCTCTGACTCCACTGACTAGAGAGAAGAGTAGAGGGACTGGTCCCCCTCCAACTGTCTGAACTACTGCTCTCTGACTACACTGACTAGAGAGAAGAGTAGAGGGACTGGTCCCCCTCCAACTGGCTGAACTACCGCTCTCTGACTACACTGACTAGAGAGAAGAGTAGAGGGACTGGTCCCCCTCCAACTGGCTGAACTACTGCTCTCTGACTCCACTGACTAGAGAGAAGAGTAGAGGGACTGGTCCCCCTCCAACTGTCTGAACTACTGCTCTCTGACTCCACTGACTAGAGAGAAGAGTAGAGGGACTGGTCCCCCTCCAACTGTCTGAACTACTGCTCTCTGACTCCACTGACTAGAGAGAAGAGTAGAGGGACTGGTCCCCCTCCAACTGTCTGAACTACTGCTCTCTGACTCCACTGACTAGAGAGAAGAGTAGAGGGACTGGTCCCCCTCCAACTGTCTGAACTACTGCTCTCTGACTCCACTGACAAGAGAGAAGAGTAGAGGGACTGGTCCCCCTCCAACTGGCTGAACTACTGCTCTCTGACTCCACTGACTAGAGAGAAGAGTAGAGGGACTGGTCCCCCCCAACTGTCTGAACTACTGCTCTCTGACTCCACTGACTAGAGAGAAGAGTAGAGGGACTGGTCCCCCTCCAACTGTCTGAACAACTGCTCTCTGACTCCACTGACTAGAGAGAAGAGTAGAGGGACTGGTCCCCCTCCAACTGTCTGAACTACTGCTCTCTGACTCCACTGACTAGAGAGAAGAGTAGAGGGACTGGTCCCCCTCCAACTGTCTGAACTACTGCTCTCTGACTCCACTGACTAGAGAGAAGAGTAGAGGGACTGGTCCCCCTCCAACTGTCTGAACTACTGCTCTCTGACTCCACTGACTAGAGAGAAGAGTAGAGGGACTGGTCCCCCTCCAACTGTCTGAACTACTGCTCTCTGACTCCACTGACTAGAGAGAAGAGTAGAGGGACTGGTCCCCCTCCAACTGTCTGAACTACTGCTCTCTGACTACACTGACTAGAGAGAAGAGTAGAGGAACTGGTCCCCCTCCAACTGTCTGAACTACTGCTCTCTGACTCCACTGACTAGAGAGAAGAGTAGAGGGACTGGTCCCCCTCCAACTGTCTGAACTACTGCTCTCTGACTCCACTGACTAGAGAGAAGAGTAGAGGGACTGGTCCCCCTCCAACTGTCTGAACTACTGCTCTCTGACTCCACTGACTAGAGAGAAGAGTAGAGGGACTGGTCCCCCTCCAACTGTCTGAACTACTGCTCTCTGACTACACTGACTAGAGAGAAGAGTAGAGGGACTGGTCCCCCTCCAACTGTCTGAACTACTGCTCTCTGACAACACTGACTAGAGAGAAGAGTAGAGGGACTGGTCCCCCTCCAACTGTCTGAACTACTGCTCTCTGACTCCACTGACTAGAGAGAAGAGTAGAGGGACTGGTCCCCCTCCAACTGTCTGAACTACTGCTCTCTGACTCCACTGACTAGAGAGAAGAGTAGAGGGACTGGTCCCCCTCCAACTGTCTGAAGTACTGCTCTCTGACTCCACTGACTAGAGAGAAGAGTAGAGGGACTGGTCCCCCTCCAACTGTCTGAAGTACTGCTCTCTGACTCCACTGACTAGAGAGAAGAGTAGAGGGACTGGTCCCCCTCCAACTGTCTGAACTACTGCTCTCTGACTCCACTGACTAGAGAGAAGAGTAGAGGGACTGGTCCCCCTCCAACTGTCTGAACTACTGCTCTCTGACTATACTGACTAGAGAAAAGAGTAGAGGGACTGGTCCCCCTCCAACTGTCTGAACTACTGCTCTCTGACTCCACTGACTAGAGAGAAGAGTAGAGGGACTGGTCCCCCTCCAACTGTCTGAACTACTGCTCTCTGACTACACTGACTAGAGAGAAGAGTAGAGGGACTGGTCCCCCTCCAACTGTCTGAACTACTGCTCTCTGACTACACTGACTAGAGAGAAGAGTAGAGGGACTGGTCCCCCTCCAACTGTCTGAACTACTGCTCTCTGACTCCACTGACTAGAGAGAAGAGTAGAGGGACTGGTCCCCCTCCAACTGTCTGAACTACTGCTCTCTGACTCCACTGACTAGAGAGAAGAGTAGAGGGACTGGTCCCCCTCCAACTGTCTGAAGTACTGCTCTCTGACTCCACTGACTAGAGAGAAGAGTAGAGGGACTGGTCCCCCTCCAACTGTCTGAACTACTGCTCTCTGACTCCACTGACTAGAGAGAAGAGTAGAGGGACTGGTCCCCCTCCAACTGTCTGAACTACTGCTCTCTGACTACACTGACTAGAGAGAAGAGTAGAGGGACATCGCGATAGACCCAGACAGTTGGAGGGTGACCAAGATCAAGAGATGGAGAGATGTATAGACAGACGGCGAGGGAGGGAGGGGAAGGAGCAGAGAGGGGGAGGGAGAGGGAGGGGAAGGAGTAGAGAGAACGAGATAGAGAGTGACTGAGAGGAAGGGGAAGGAGAGAGAGAGGGAGGGAGAGAGAGAGACGGGGAGTGAGTAGAGAGAAGGAGAGAGAGACGGTGAGGGAAGGGAAGGAGTAGAGAGAAGGAAAGAGAAAGATGGTGAGGGAGGGGAAGAGGTAGAGAGAAGGAGAGAGAGATGGAGAGGGAGGGAGGGGAAGGAGTAGAGAGAGGGAGGAAGAGAGACTGAGAGGGAGGGGAAGGAGAGCGAGAGAGTGAGACGGAGAGAGAGAGTGTTTGGCGTCAGTGTTCAACTGCACCACGACGGCTACTCTAGAGTGCATCTGTGCATGTGTGTGTGTGTGGAGCCCAAGGACTTGTCGCCTGTCTGCTGGTGTCTGTGGCTGGTGGCAGCCAGCTGTCAGGGGAGCTCAGAGAGAGAGGAGCCCAGATGAAGGCAGGGCCGGCCAGGCAGGCCAGCGGCAGACGAGGGCTGGGGCTGGAGCCTGTACCCCTCGCTCAGTCCAAATTAATGGTGACAAGAGAAGCAGATCCATTGATCCGCTGGTCAAAGCATCCCTAAGGCTGCAACCTAATGTTCTGAAAAAAGAACCAGCAGCAACAGTTGAGGCTCTGAGGGAGAGACGAGCCTCTTCTAATGTAACTCACCTTCAATAGACCTACAATTATACAAGCAGGCGTATGAAAACAATTCAGAATTAAATATAAAGATCATTTTGGGTTAAAAAAAAAATCACTTCAATGTGTTGTACTTTTTTATGAAATGAGGCATAAAGACGTCATACTTATTATAATTTCTTCTTTTTTTTCTTAATACTTTTTTTTCTGCATGCCTTGCTTTCGATAATTATACATGCAGTCCAAATTAGAAGCATTCCAGTTGCTGACTGGCACAAATTCCCCATGTAAATAAATGTATAACAACATGTTCGCCAGAAAAAAAGAGTCTGGGAATCAAAAAATACCTCCAGGAGGTGTTGTTCATTAAACGTGTAACTTTTCTTGCTGCTACATGCTACAAATAAAATGAGATGCTTTCTTCTGGGAGAGTGTACCTCACTGACAACGTTGAAGTGAAAATTGCCAGAGTTCTTTACACATTTCCGTGACTTATTGCCATTTCCTAAGAATTCCCAGACGTGTGTGAATAATGCCTGGGAGCTAGGTACATATGTTAAGAGTTAACAAGCAAATACGCACCAAATATGTTGGTGCGTATGTAAAATGCAACGGAAGAGGTAAGAAAGGCAGTGTTTGATGTAGCCTTTTAAAACTAGACTTCAGTTGAAGACTGTATTATTTAAAATATTA